>NW_027497868.1:0-157203 GCF_021521415.1 Bidens hawaiensis
AATCCTAATACTAAATAGAATATGCATAAAACAATCACAAAATAAATAAATATTTGAATTAAAGGAGAAAAAAAAAAGAAAAGGAAAAGCACAATCAAACCACTTACATTTTGTCGTTTTGCAATACATCAAATTTTCAAAGATGGTTTACAGCCAGCGACCACCGCCAGTGTCACTGCCACCTTATTCCGAATTTATTTATTTTCCATCTTTGTTTTTAATAATTGTTCTTTAATCAAATTAGTAATAATATTTCATAAATAAATGAAGAGAAAATAAAAATATGCATACAACTTTTTTACTTTTTAAAGAACACAAAAGTTTTTTATCTTTTAATATGGATATGCAATATTATCAAGATAAAAATGTTGAGGTTGAAAAGAAACGTTAGAGTTCAAATCCTAACATTTGGTGTATTATTTTTTATGCAATTTATAAATAGTGGTAGATGTGTGTGAGTTATCATTCTAACAAAATAAAATAAAAAATAAAGACAGTTAAAGTGAACTTAGTTAGACTTAGCTATTCGGATGTCATTCCCACTTTGATGGGATGATAAGGTGATTAAAAAAAAAGCTATTATGATATTGTTCGGAAAACAATGGTATAAATATGAATATAAAAAAATACGAAAACTTATATATACTAATTTTGCTTAAATTTTAACTAAATTCTTTATTCTAATTAGCGAATTGTGCACGTTATTTCATCTATTATCACATACTTATGTGTACTATATTTATATCATAATAATTCTGTCACGTGGATATGTATACCATTTATACAAATACATTCATTTATTTTAAATAAATAAATAATAATAATAATAATATGTGATAAATATATTTGGAAATTGGAAGTGATAGTTGGGTCAAAACTAGTGTGCTACAACTTATTATTATTCCCGTACAAATAAATTGCACTAATTTTGACGTTATTTTACTAATCTCGTGAAAATAACGTTAAAAGTGACGGACGGTTAATCAGGCATCATGTAGTGGCGTTGATAGCCGAAAGACAAGGGTACATGCACCGATCAGCCGGTCTCGATGATTAAGTGCTATGTGCCTTATGTCCAAGGCTTGATGCAAAACTACTATCGAGCCGGGGTTCTCACCGGAAGCAGCCTCTCTATCCTTATGGGGTAGAGGTAAGGCTGTCTACATCTTACCCTCCTCAGACCCTACCATAGCTTTGCTATTGGTGGGATATACTGAGTACGATGATGATGATGATGATGATGATGAAATAAATACCTCCACCTTTTGCCTGCTTTTGTAGAGTTGCATTATTGATTCATTTCAGATTTTGAAGAGATTGTGTTTGTGTGTGTGTTTTTGCTACAAACACTTGCTCTCTTCATCTCTGGTAACCAGATTATTATTATTATTATTTAATCTTTTATGCGTTATTAGATGAATACATTTTTTGATAGTTATATTGTATTGATCAGTTTATATGCTTATGTTGTAGCAGATCTAGATATCAATGGCATCACTTCAGAAAACTCTCTTGTTTGAAGAAGTTGCTAAGCATAATAAATCTGATGATTGCTGGATCATCATCTCCGGAAAGGTACGATGTTCTCAGGTTACTATTAAGGGTGTGCATGTGTCGGCTTTGGGCTCAAACGGAACCAAAAACCAAAATTTTGCATTTTGGTTTGTGTAACATCCTAAAATTTTTATATGATAAATAAAAGAAAGTTATGTTTAGTAATTTCACGTTTTAGTTATTTAATGTCGAGAAAGGAACGGGTCATGGGCTTAGATTACGTAAAATGGGTTAAATGAGAATGGGCCTTGGGTCCGTGGGCTCGAGAGATATAAATACCCATCCCGAGCCCAAAATACCATTTCACTAACTTCCTTCCACTCCCACACCCAAACACTCTCAATTCTAGAGAGAGAAACTAGAGAGAGAAAGTTCTCAAATCACAAATCCGAGTCCACAATCTTGTTCCTAATCGTTTTTGGTAAGTCCCTCTCGAAAATCATCCGTTTTCATAACCATTTGCGGCCTCAAATCGAGCAAAAACTCCCATTTTCGTAACTTGAGTTTTCGGGTCAAAAACCGTCTTGTTTTGGTGTCAAAATGCAGGTCTTTGTGTTTAAAATCACTAGGAATTGATAGCCCTTTCAATCCCGAACATTTCCATGTCAAAAACTTCGATTTTGGGTCAAAAATCTGGAAAATCTGGAAAACCCGTAGGTTTCTCCGTCGCCCAGCTTGAAGGCGTCGAATCAGACTTATTCGATCGAATGAGTCAACCGAATCAGTCCATTCGATCGAATAGGGAAGCAACCGAACGGTCTCCATCTTATTCGACCGAATGAGCTTCATATCCGACCGAACGAGTTCCTATTCGATCGAACAAGTGCCATGTCCGACCGAACGAGTTTTCCCAACTGGTTCGATCGAGTGTGTGTCTAGTTCGATCGAGTGTGCCTCAGATTCGATCGAATATGTCCCTATTCGACCGAATCAAGCCAGAACCAAGCCGAACGAGTTTTCCCAACTGGTTCGATCGAGTGTGTGTCTAGTTCGATTGAGTGTGTCTCAGATTCGATCGAATATGTCCCTATTCGATCGAATCAAGCCAGAACCAAGTTGTTTCCAAGATTCGCCTGAAGTGAAGTTCGTTTATGAAATAAATTAAAAACCTAATGGAAAATGTGTTAAGGCGGTTATCGAAAATGAGTAGTGGTAATAGTAGTAGTAGTAATTGATATGTGTAAATATTATACAGTTAGCCGAGCCCAGTTAAAGAAAGGAATTACAATCAACGGCGAGCGTAACAGGATCCAGGTGAGTTTCTAGCCCCATTCCTTGTTATGTTTTCGGGGCTGTGTGCATACTTGATGTGTTGTTAATACATTTATCCTAAGTGATAAGTGTATGCCATATGTGATATATGTGATATGTATGAATGATTGCTTGATGGTTCGTGAACGATCTTCGGGTATTGCACGTACTGTCAGGTTGTAACGTTATAAGCCATACGTGATATATGGGATATGTATGAATGATTGCTTGATGGTTCGTGAACGATCTTCGGATATTGCACGTACTGTCAGGTTGTAACGTTATAATTATGGTAAGTAGGATATGTATGTTTATGTGTATGAACGTAATAAAGTTAATAAAAGAAGGAAATGACGGTTGTATGGTAACGAAGAGGGAACTGAACCCTACTAATATTCGAAAACAAGGGACCAGACCCTAATAATATCTGTGATGTTAGGGACCAGACCCTTATAATATCTGTGATGTTAGGGACCAGACCCTCATAATATCTGTGATGATAGGGACCAGACCCTTATAATATCTGTGATGTTAGGGACCAGACCCTTATAATATCTGTGATGTTAGGGACCAGACCCTTATAATATCTGTGAGGTTATAGGGCGAAAGGCTCTTTAAAACGTATGATTATGAATGTAAAGAAAGTATGTAAGTAAGAAAGAAAGTATGTAAGTAAGAAAGAAAGTATGTAAGTAAGAATGAAGGTATGAGTACTTATGTGTGTATGAAAGAAAGTTATGAGGTTAAGTACGTATGTATGTAACAAGGTATTGTATGGTAGTGTATGATTAACTAGAACTCACTCAGCGTAGCTGACTTTTAGTATGCACGCAGGTGAGTAGGATGAGACAGCTGGCTTGAGTGGAGGACACATGGCAGAAGACTAAAGCCTGGCATCCGAAGATCCGATATGTTTTATAAGTTACGTTTTGATTTTGAAAGACAAGAGGAATGTTTAAAGACATGATTATGAATTGATATGTAATGTTTTATGAAAGTTTTATATTCCGCGTAAAGTTTTTAATTAACTCTGATATTTAGAACTGTGTTTATGAGTAAATCCAACACGAAAGTAGGGTTACCGGTAACGGGGCCTTACAAGTTGGTATCAGAGCAAAGTTCGAGAGATTTAAGCATCCTACATGCTTAGACTCGAACAGAGTATGAGATTTAAGTAAGAAAGGAAAGAAGATGCCAGTCCAAGAATGCCATGTGTCGCTCAAGCAAGATCAGTGAAGGTAAGGTGTATGATTAAATGATATATATTAATGAGAAAGGAAAGATATGTGAACGTCAGGGATAGGAATAATTGATTGTTTGATTTGACAAACTGCTTAAGTAGAACCAGCACAAATAGACTCATAAAGGGAAGTGTATAGGACACGGAAAGTAACGTGATCAGCTAATCACAACTGGCCACTGTTATTACCTGTTAGCCTTACTATCCTTGTACTAAATAGTTCCTTGAGTGATGATGTTTGTGTTTTCTCATATAGGATACTGATGGCTGGAGCTGGAGAATTTATTGAAACTGGGGGTCGCACTGGGCGTCGTGGCAGGCCTCGTCTTGTCCGGCAACCCTCGGTAGAAGAAGCTTCCCACACCGAAGATGAAGGAATCGCAGCTGGAGGAGACCAGAACAACAACGAGGAAGTTCAACTTAGCCCTGCAGTTCAAGCAGCCATCGTTCAGGCTGTAGTTGCTGCTGTGAAGAACCTGAATCCCGAAGGATCTGCTGGAAGCCGTGAGCGAACTGCTGAAGGGGCGGGTGGTGATGATAGAAAGGATGGGGAAGGTGAAAGAGGGGCCTCGAGTGGGGATAAGTCTGTGAAAGTCGATGATAGGAGAGGAGGACAAGGTGGGTGCAGCTATAAGTCCTTCAAAGGTTGTGACCCGCCTAAGCTGACTGGTTTAGGAGACGCAATCGCTACTCTCCAGTGGATAACCGCTATGGACAAGGTTATCCGCATTAGCGAATGCCGTCCCGACCAAGCTGTGGGCTATGCTACTCAGTCATTCATAGATGAGGCTATGTTTTGGTGGGAGAGTGTGGAGCAGAGGAAGACCCGTGAAGAGATCAAAGGGATGAAGTGGGAAGATTTGAAAGAGTTGGTAATGAAGAAGTTCTGTGCAGATGCCGAGGTTGAAAGAACAGAGATGAAGTTCCAGAATTTAAAAGCCGGTATGATGACGCATCGTGAGTATACCACGGAGTTCAACCGACTATCTAGGTTGGTGCCTGACATGGTTGACACTGAGGTCAAGAGAATCAAGTGTTATGTGAGGGGGTTGCCACAAAAGGTCCGCATGTTAGTCAGGGCGATTCAACCTGCTACTTTTGATTCGGCTGTTGGACTCGCGGAAATGGTCTATGCTGACGTGGCCGCGGATGATAGGGTGGAAAGGGACGAAGAGAAAGAGAAGAAAGGGGACACTCCTGCTAAACGACCCGGTACTCAGTTATGGAACTCCAGGGATAAGAAACAGAAAGTGTGGGAGAAGAGATCGTGTAAGACCTGCGGAAAGAGGCATGGTGGTGAGTGCAAGTGGGGTAAAAGTTCTAATGTTTGTCTCAAATGTGGAAAGTCTCATGGTGGAGAATGCAGAATGGGGTCGAATGCCTGTTATAAGTGTGGGAAGGTAGGGCATTATGCCAATGAGTGCAGTGCGAAGCCAGCATGTTACAAATGTGGCAAGACAGGCCATATGTCAAGGGAGTGCACTGAAGGTGTAGCTGGAGGTAGTGGAAAGATGGATGCCGATCAAGCTAGGCCCAGAACTAGAGCCTACTTGCTGACCCAGGAACAAGCCAGGCAGATTCCGGATGTCGTCACAGGTACGTTTCTAGTGAACGATGTTTCCGCTTCTGTATTATTTGATTCTGGTGCGAATAGAAGTTTTGTAGCTACGACGTTTAGTAAACTAGCTAAAATGAAAGGCTGCCGAGTGTCTGAAACTTTTGTAGTAGAAACCGCAAGTGACACTTCGGTGAAAATAACAAAAATGGTGAAGAATTGTAAGATAGAGTTAGAGGGACATGAGTTCCCTGTTACTTTGTATGTTATGGCCTTAGGAGGGTTCGATGTAGTCTTGGGTATGGATTGGTTGTCTGAGTTTGAGGCTCAGATAGTATGTAAAAGTAAGATGATAAGGTTAAAGTCATTGGATGGTAGTGCGGTGACGGTTTATGGTGATAAGGAGAGTTATGGACTTAATGTCATTTCGATGATAAAAGCCGAGGGTTTGTTAAGGCGAGGGTGCGGTGCCTACCTGGCGTATGTTGTCAACGCTACGGCCGAGACGAAAGAAATGAAGGATGTTCCTATTGTGCGCGACTACCCAGAAGTATTCCCTGAGGATCTTCCGGGGCTGCCACCGGAGCGGGAAATAGAATTTCAGATAGATTTAATACCAGGAGCCCAGCCCGTCGCGAAAGCGCCTTACCGTCTAGCACCGTCCGAGATGAAGGAATTAATGTCCCAACTGCAAGAACTCCTCGACAAGGGTTTTATCAGACCGAGTGTTTCTCCATGGGGCGCACCGGTTTTGTTTGTGAAGAAAAAGGATGGAAGTATGAGAATGTGCATAGACTATCGTGAGTTGAATAAGCTTACGGTAAAGAATAGATACCCCTTGCCTAGGATTGACGATCTGTTTGACCAACTGCAAGGTTCGAGTTGGTTCTCACGAATAGATCTCAGATCAGGCTACCATCAGCTGAAGGTGAAAGAGGTAGACATCCCTAAAACAGCGTTCCGAACGCGGTATGGACACTACGAGTTCCTTGTAATGTCATTCGGTCTAACAAATGCTCCTGCAGCATTTATGGACATGATGAATAGGGTGTGTCGACCGATGTTGGATAAGTCGGTTATCGTCTTCATCGATGACATATTGATTTATTCAAAGAGTGAGTCTGACCATGCCGAGCATCTGAGAGAGGTATTGGAAGTTCTGAAGAAAGAAAGGTTGTACGCCAAGTTTTCGAAGTGCGCGTTCTGGTTAAGAGAAGTGCAATTTTAGGTCATGTGGTTAATCCGGAGGGGATTACCGTGGACCCAGCTAAGATTGAAGCGATAACGAATTGGAAGACTCCGCAGAATCCGACTGATATACGAAGCTTCCTAGGGTTAGCTGGCTACTATAGGAGATTCATCGAAGGTTTCTCCAAGATAGCCGCACCGCTGACCGGTATGACCCGAAAGTCGATAGTATTCAGTTGGGGAAAATTTCAAGAAGAAGCCTTTGAAGAGTTAAAGAGAAGACTCACGCAAGCTCCAATCCTTACTTTACCCGATGGTGATGAGGATTTTGTTGTTTGTGCTGATGCCTCGCATCAGGGGTTAGGTTGCGTGTTGATGCAACGAGGGAAGGTGATAGCCTACGCGTCTAGACAGTTGAAGGTCCATGAGAGTACTTATCCGACGCATGATTTGGAGTTAGCAGCTGTAGTGCATGCTCTTAAGATATGGAGGCATTATCTGTACGGCACTAAGTGTACTATCTATACCGATCATAAGAGTTTAAAGTACTTCTTCGAGCAGAAAGAACTGAACATGAGGCAGAGAAGATGGTTAGAATTGATAAAGGATTACGACTGTGAGATTAAGTATTACCCCGGTAAAGCTAACGTGGTCGCTGATGCGTTAAGTCGGAAGAATGAGGAAGTCCTTGCAACAGTGAAGTCATACAAGTTGATCATGAACCCGAGTCTTTTTGAAGAAATCATCAAGGTGCAGTCAGAAGTGTTAATAGATGAGGGGTTAGTAAAGAAGGAAAGGATTAATGGCCAGCAAGATGAGTTGATGGAAAACACTCATGGAGTTAAGACTAGGTTCGACCGTATGTGGATCCCACGCCATGGTGATCTTAGAAGTCGAATCTTAGATGAAGCTCATAAGTCAAGGTACTCAATCCATCCAGGAGCTACAAAGATGTACCAAGACTTGAAAAGAGATTACTGGTGGCCAGGATTGAAGAGCGATGTAGTGGATTATGTTGGTAAGTGCTTAACTTGCTTACAAGTCAAAGCCGAACACCAAAAGCCTTGTGGGAAGATGCAACCGCTGGAGATACCTGAGTGGAAATGGGAACACATCACCATGGATTTCATAACTAAGCTACCTCGTACAGCTAAGCAACATGATACCATCTGGGTGATTGTGGACCGTTTGACCAAGAGTGCTCACTTTCTGCCCATACGAGAGGCCATCTCGTCAGAAACGTTAGCAAGCTTGTTCATTAAAGAAATTGTAACCAAGCATGGAGTACCGTTATCGATCGTGTCTGATAGGGATACACGGTTTACTTCGAGGTTCTGGAAGAAATTTCATGAAGCTATGGGGACGAGGTTGAACATCAGTACGGCGTATCATCCTCAAACCGATGGACAGTCTGAAAGGACGATCCAAACCCTTGAGGATATGCTACGTGCTTGCGTTTTAGACTTTGGTGGAAGTTGGGATGATCATCTGCATCTGGCAGAGTTCTCCTATAACAACAGTTACCATTCGAGTATTGGTATGCCACCGTTTGAGATGCTGTACGGTAGACGATGTAGAACCCCGGTGTGTTGGGGTGAGATTGGTCAGAAGGAAATGGGAAGTATAGAAGTGGTTCAAGAAACGTCTTCAAAGTTCGATCAGATCAAAGCAAGAATGAAAGCCGCTCAAGACAGACAAAAGTCTTATGCGGATAAGCGGCGACGACCAATTGAGTTTAACGTTGGCGACTATGTGATGCTTAAGGTCTCGCCTTGGAAGGGGATTATCCGTTTTAGGAAAAGAGGAAAGTTGAGTCCGAGGTACATTGGACCGTTCAAGATTGTAAAACGTGTGGGTGAAGTAGCTTACAAACTGGATTTACCCGATGAGTTAGAAGGAATTCATTCAACCTTCCATGTTTCTCATCTGAGGAAGTGTCTAGCTGATGACACGTCTCACGTGCCCTTAATGGACATCGAGGTTGATGAACAATTGAACTACATCGAGCAACCGATAAAGATCGTTGATCGCAAGGAGAAGCAGCTTCGTCACAAGATTATACCCTTGGTCAAAGTGATATGGAAACACCGCAAGGGATCAGATGCTACTTGGGAAGTCGAGGATGAGATGCGCAAGTTTTACCCTAGTTTGTTTATGTAATAGTTAGGTTTCGGGGACGAAACCTCTTTAAGGAGGAAGACTTGTAACATCCTAAAATTTTTATATGATAAATAAAAGAAAGTTATGTTTAGTAATTTCACGTTTTAGTTATTTAATGTCGAGAAAGGAACGGGTCATGGGCTTAGATTACGTAAGATGGGTTAAATGAGAATGGGCCTTGGGTCCGTGGGCTCGAGAGATATAAATACCCATCCCGAGCCCAAAATACCATTTCACTAACTTCCTTCCACTCCCACACCCAAACACTCTCAATTCTAGAGAGAGAAACTAGAGAGAGAAAGTTCTCAAATCACAAATCCGAGTCCACAATCTTGTTCCTAATCGTTTTTGGTAAGTCCCTCTCGAAAATCATCCGTTTTCATAACCATTTGCGGCCTCAAATCGAGCAAAAACTCCCATTTTCGTAACTTGAGTTTTCGGGTCAAAAACCGTCTTGTTTTGGTGTCAAAATGCAGGTCTTTGTGTTTAAAATCACTAGGAATTGATAGCCCTTTCAATCCCGAACATTTCCATGTCAAAAACTTCGATTTTGGGTCAAAAATCTGGAAAATCTGGAAAACCCGTAGGTTTCTCCGTCGCCCAGCTTGAAGGCGTCGAATCAGACTTATTCGATCGAATGAGTCAACCGAATCAGTCCATTCGATCGAATAGGGAAGCAACCGAACGGTCTCCATCTTATTCGACCGAATGAGCTTCATATCCGACCGAACGAGTTCCTATTCGATCGAACAAGTGCCATGTCCGACCGAACGAGTTTTCCCAACTGGTTCGATCGAGTGTGTGTCTAGTTCGATCGAGTGTGCCTCAGATTCGATCGAATATGTCCCTATTCGACCGAATCAAGCCAGAACCAAGCCGAACGAGTTTTCCCAACTGGTTCGATCGAGTGTGTGTCTAGTTCGATTGAGTGTGTCTCAGATTCGATCGAATATGTCCCTATTCGATCGAATCAAGCCAGAACCAAGTTGTTTCCAAGATTCGCCTGAAGTGAAGTTCGTTTATGAAATAAATTAAAAACCTAATGGAAAATGTGTTAAGGCGGTTATCGAAAATGAGTAGTGGTAATAGTAGTAGTAGTAATTGATATGTGTAAATATTATACAGTTAGCCGAGCCCAGTTAAAGAAAGGAATTACAATCAACGGCGAGCGTAACAGGATCCAGGTGAGTTTCTAGCCCCATTCCTTGTTATGTTTTCGGGGCTGTGTGCATACTTGATGTGTTGTTAATACATTTATCCTAAGTGATAAGTGTATGCCATATGTGATATATGTGATATGTATGAATGATTGCTTGATGGTTCGTGAACGATCTTCGGGTATTGCACGTACTGTCAGGTTGTAACGTTATAAGCCATACGTGATATATGGGATATGTATGAATGATTGCTTGATGGTTCGTGAACGATCTTCGGATATTGCACGTACTGTCAGGTTGTAACGTTATAATTATGGTAAGTAGGATATGTATGTTTATGTGTATGAACGTAATAAAGTTAATAAAAGAAGGAAATGACGGTTGTATGGTAACGAAGAGGGAACTGAACCCTACTAATATTCGAAAACAAGGGACCAGACCCTAATAATATCTGTGATGTTAGGGACCAGACCCTTATAATATCTGTGATGTTAGGGACCAGACCCTCATAATATCTGTGATGATAGGGACCAGACCCTTATAATATCTGTGATGTTAGGGACCAGACCCTTATAATATCTGTGATGTTAGGGACCAGACCCTTATAATATCTGTGAGGTTATAGGGCGAAAGGCTCTTTAAAACGTATGATTATGAATGTAAAGAAAGTATGTAAGTAAGAAAGAAAGTATGTAAGTAAGAAAGAAAGTATGTAAGTAAGAATGAAGGTATGAGTACTTATGTGTGTATGAAAGAAAGTTATGAGGTTAAGTACGTATGTATGTAACAAGGTATTGTATGGTAGTGTATGATTAACTAGAACTCACTCAGCGTAGCTGACTTTTAGTATGCACGCAGGTGAGTAGGATGAGACAGCTGGCTTGAGTGGAGGACACATGGCAGAAGACTAAAGCCTGGCATCCGAAGATCCGATATGTTTTATAAGTTACGTTTTGATTTTGAAAGACAAGAGGAATGTTTAAAGACATGATTATGAATTGATATGTAATGTTTTATGAAAGTTTTATATTCCGCGTAAAGTTTTTAATTAACTCTGATATTTAGAACTGTGTTTATGAGTAAATCCAACACGAAAGTAGGGTTACCGGTAACGGGGCCTTACAGTTTGAGTTTGAGTTTAATACAGTTTTGGTTTTTTATTTGGGCTTGAAAATTTTTGAGATGACAAAATGAAAATTAACAAAAGATAGTTAACTTTGGCATAAATTCTTTTGATAGTTTATAGTTAATTGATTATTATATATTGGGTTAATATACGAGTTACTCTATATATTAATTAAATTAATATAAATTACTTAAAATTCAAAATAATAAAAAATATGCTCTATAATATAAGTTCAGTTTGGTTTTGGTTTTTTCTGTTATGTGAAAATTGGGCTGGAAAAACAAAATTGACCAAAAATAATGAATTGGGTTTTTAATTTTTTGGATAGTTTATAACTAAATGATTATTAAACATTTGGGTTCCGTGATATATTAAATTAATATAAATTACTTAAAACTAAAAATAAAAAATTAAATTCTACAAGTTCTATTCGGTTTTAGTTACACACAAAACCGAAACCAAAATTTCAGTTGTTACAAAAACAAAAAACCAAACCGTCGCTTTTTGTTTCGTTCATTGACCTTAATTAACTTTTGATTTTCATAGAATCTCATCATGATTTTTGATTTACTAACAATAAACAACCAGAATGTTGTGATGTTCAAAGTGAGTTTTTATGCACAATCTTGTTTGTTTGAAACCCAATATTTCAATATCTATTCTCCAATTGTATCAGGTCTACAATGTAACCTCATTTATGGATGATCATCCTGGAGGCGGTGAAGTCATGCGAAAAGCAACCGGTACATTTCACCTAGGGGTGTAAACGAGCCGTGTTGTGCTTGGCCTGTTTAACTTACAGAGAGCTCGATCTCAGATGTATCGAGCTCTATTTCTAAAGCTCGATTTTGGCTCAAGCTTGATTCATTTATTATTTATTAATTTAATTTTTCTATATTTATAAATACATATATATCAATAATTTTTTTTGAAAGACTAAACAAATATTTCATTCTACACACTAGCCAGAAGCTAGCCAAAACACTTGACCACCAAAATATACTGACTACCAGTTTCATTTTCACATGTATATCTATATTAATTATAACTTCTATATTTCAAGTGGGTTTTTATTCTAATCTAACCATATATATATGAGTTGTGAAAACTCTAGAAACCCATTCTCAACCACATGTTTTTAATTAAAGATTAAATTTTATGGTCCACAATTAAAGTTAATAAAAAATGTAAAAGTTTATTTACATTTTCTCTCTCCTGAAAACATATATAAAAATTATTAAAAAAATGTAAAAAAAATAGCAAAACATTTTTTTATGTTTTCGATGTTTTGTATTAAATGTAACATATATTACATGTAACAAAAAAAAAACGATGTTACATAGGGTTTTCTCAAGAGGGTTTTCAAACTATATTTCTCCTATATATATATATTATTTAGTATTTTTATCATAATTTTTATATATTAATAATAATAATTGGTTAATAAATATGCATTAAATATATTAAATAAAAGTTATGCAAATAACAAGCTCATTTAGGCTCGCGAGCAGACCCGAGTTCGGTAATTGATGCTCGGGGTCAGGCTCAATTATTAAACAAACTTATTTTAGGCTTTGCTTGATTCGAGCCTTTTGTGAGCTGATCTCATGTAGCCCGCGAGCAGCTTGGCTTATTTACACACCTACATTTTTTATCCCATCATTTTCTACCTAAGAACAAATTAATATCAACATTTTAACCCAACTTTTGACATGTGTAATAATTCTTTCAGGCAGAGACGCGACGGTTGATTATGGTGATGTTGGACACAGCGATGCAGCTAACGAAATGATGGGAAAATTCTGTATCGGCGAGATGGACATGTCAACTATTCCTGTAAAACAATCTTACATTTCATCAACTACCAAAAAGATCTACAAGCCGCAGTTCATCATCAAGGTACTACTTGTTGGAATGTTGGCTGCTGCATTGAGAGTTTTGCTAGTCTCATTCTAATTTGTTTCTAACCAAAGTGGTTATGTGTGTTGAAATTTGAAAGATTATTGGTTGTTTATGTTTATGAGGTGTTAGTGAACATGTATTCAATATATATCAATGTGTGTTGGTTTTCTATATTTGTTAAACTATATATAAAATGATTCATACTTCATACATCTTTCAAGACACATTATTTTTCTTCACTTTCTTTTACTCAATTTCTTTTTTCTTTTTAACAAGAAGGGTTAACTCACGCATCCTCTAACCCTAAATAACTGAAGGAGAATATCAATGTTTTAAAAACCAGTACGTATTGGCTGGTTAAACCGGCTATACCAGATTTTCATAAGGTAACTGATATTTAGAGTCCAGTATATTAGAACGATTTGCTAGAACATCATACTACTAGTTTTCTAAAAATACCGGCCTAAACCTGCAATCCGGTTTTATATCCAAGAGATATTTGATATTTTTTGTGGCCCATATTTTTTAAAAATGGATTTTAACAAATCATATAAAATTGAAACGAGTAAACACGGTAAACGATGTTTTGTTAATCAACAAATTCTGTATCATGCAAATCTAATGCTGGTTTATTTATATCTTTTGAATTGACTAATTACGTATACAAAGTACAAACTTTCATTCCAACTCGATCATTGTTCATGTGTGATATTTAGTTTAAGTGTGATGTATTAATGTACTTATGGGTTATTTTTTGAGTTGAAATTGTATTTATATGAAATTATAAGATAAATTATTCAACTTGTTTGAACCTTCTGATGCATTCCGATTCAACCGATTGCATTATTTTTGAACTAAATCCAGTATGAATAAAATACCCGTTTTTAAAACATCGGAGAATATTCAAACTAACAAACAGTCAAATTTCCGTACCCCCATAAAGTCAAGTCAACCCATTGACCATTTTTTAAAACCCTTTGGTTCACTCATTTTCTTTCATGTTACACGCATTACTATTCAAAATCATGTGTTTGTAATTTGTAATGGTAAATTTGCTACGAATTAGCTACAGATTTTCATCATAGAAAATCAATCACAAAATCAATAGCAAATATTTCATCCTTACTAGTCGCCGAATATGCGATTATGTAGTAAAAATAACAAAGGTGATCAGCGATGACATGAGTTGCAAGCTAGGGTCGTGTTTGTGAGGTTTTGGCTGCCACAATGGTCGCTTGTCTAGTAATGAAATACGAATATGTCAACTTTAGATTATGGGCGCATGGGGCGTCCGCAGGGCAAAACTATAGGGGTGTCCGACGAAGATAATCAAATATTTACAACTATCTTCCACCATCTTCATGCATTATCTTAGGTTAATTTATTGGTAATTCTTTGGTATAAGGGCTTATGATGTTCTTACTCGATCGTACTGGTGAAACTTGAACACATAATTCGAGAGGTGAAACTTGAACATTTAAATTGGTATAAGCGCCTACGTGTCACAAGTCTATGTGTCAAACCCACTTTTCTTGTTTATTTTTATTGCACTTTTCACCCATTCGTAATATATAAATTTACAATGTGCAAAATGAAAAAAAAAATATTTTAGTTTGAAAAAGTTAGGTTCAAAAAGATAATCGATTTACATCTCACCATATCGTCGCGACTAGTTTTGTAAACTACTCGTTGACACCAAGAATCTAGCCGTCACGACTAGTTTAAAATACCTATTTTTGGAATTCTTTACAAATGATACCTAAAACTTAAAACTTGTTTTTAAAACTACCTATTTTGAAACTTGTTTTAATTCTTTTGATCATTTATTATTTTTTTTTTGTTTTTTATAGCAACAGTAAAAATCTTATTTCAGAAAATACTAAACTATCTTAGTAAATATTTACCAAACCATCAATATTAACATATATTGTTTTCAACAACGCACACTCTTTTAAAAGAAAAAAAAAACATAATTAAACATGTAAGAATATTTGTAATGGCCCACGCCCATTACCACATCTCTATTTTAGCCTCTACATTGTCCTGGCGCGCATATGAATGGGGCGTTGTCCGTTGTCCTCTGAGCGTGGCAACAACATGTGTGTTTCTATGTTGATTTAATTGTATTACTCGATCACAATGTTTCATCTCACCTCTTTCAAGTAGTAGTAGTACTACTACTACTATAATAATAATAATAATAATAATAATAATAATAATAATAATAATAATAAATAAATAAAAATCAAACCCTAATGAGACCAGTACACATCTTAATAATTGTGACATTCATGTAACACAAAAAGGTTAGTTATACATACTAAACTAATCCAACTCCCAGTTTCTTGTAATTTAAACAGTCCAATCGGCCATGTACGATTCCAAAACCTTGTTAGTTGTTTACATACATTTCAATTAAACTTTATTTGGAAGCCATTTGGTCAAAACGTGTGTGAAACTATTCACATGTAAACTACCCAACTTCTTTCATGGCTTCTACATGCTTTTATTGAATAAATCTATTGTAATCTGGTTTTGATTGGTGATCTTAAAATGGCGTCGGATCAGAAAATTTTCGTCTTTGATGAGGTCGCTAAGCACAATAAACTCGATGATTGCTGGCTTATCATATCCAGAAAGGTTGGTGATTACTAACTTGATTCATAATTTTATGATTTTGTGGTCATTTTGTTAAATATGATGTTAGCAGTCAAGGCTAGCTTTGATGGAGGGCCGGGTGGTCGACGGCCCCCAGCACGATCACCCTGGTAGGCCTGAATTTTTTATTTTTTAACATTTTTTTAAAAGAAAATATATATTCTTAGTCAATTACTCAACTTAGTTAAACACTTAAACCCATTTCTATATAAAAAAAAAATATTTGCACAACCCAAATCAGAGCAGATAAGCATATTTAAACATATAATTATTTAAGCCCAATAATTTTTTTTAATAAAGGCCCAAATTTTTTCTTGTATTCGATCCAAGAACTTTTAATGATTCTCGGGGACAACCATGTTAGCGGTAGGGTTCTATAGGATATAATCTAATAGCTGAATTTAATTATAAGAATCAAAGCAACTTAATGATTATAATTGGTATTTGGTAGGTATATCCGGCTATATATTCATACACATTTATGATATGATTTGACCAACCTGATGCTTTTATTGAGTTGGTATTGTTCACTATTTTCCTAAGTGGATATCTTGTATGTCTGACCGGAACCAACTATAATTATTCAGTTAAGTTTATGGCGGTGATTTTAGTGTCATTAAACTATTTTAAGTAACTGGATTTACTTTGAGAACAAATGAGAAATCATAATAACTATCGATATGAGTTAGTTGGTGTGGAGTAAACACTTGTTTACCTGAATAACTGAATAATGACTTTGAACCGAAGTACCTTTAAGGTTGTAAGGGGAAAAACCGCTAGACCATGAGAGTTCCAACTTCCAAAGGGGCATTGACCCCCAGGTGGCACCCTCATGGGTGGTCCAAGGTGCAACGCCCCTAGCTGGTGTCACGCTGATTTTCATAATTGTTGTGCACAAGTCGCATACTTGTACAAAAGTAGCAAAGTTGCGCATGGCGTTAGCAAACTCTATACTGTGGTAGCATGTTAGAACTCAGTAGAAACTTTGAACTTAGGTAGCAGTTGCTACCGATAGTGATGCTGATGCAATTCGAGGATTACACCCTAATTGCATATTTGCCTATGTCTTGCCGTAGCAGGTTTGAACTCGGTAGCAACTTTGCATTTAGGTAGCAATTGGTCTGATTTTGCACCTTGAGTTCCACTTAGAAGTTATCACTAAACATAACATCCTGTTCTTAGATAATACATTTCTGTCTTATCTAATTAAGGAATTCACATACCCATAAAATACTTTAATCTAAAAATGAGAAGTACATGATTCAGAAAATCAAAGTGTATCCAAGTCATACGAATTCTACAAATCCTAAAATCTCTTAACCATCTCCGTTATACCGTTTAAACTGGTCGGTTGAACCAACAAACCTAACTGATAATTCAAAAGGCTTAATTTGTTTTAATTTCTTTTCATTCCAAAATCTCATTAGGTGGTGATTCATTTACTACTTTATTCTCCATATTTTGTCTATGATAGTCATTTAATTTCATCAACATTGAAAACCCAAAATAAAAGATAAAAGTAGTTAAATATTTTGTTTTAGATTTATGTTTATGGGTTGATAACATATTCTTTACAAACCTAAATCGTATCAGGTTTATGATGTAACCCTGTTTATGGATGATCATCCTGGAGGTGGTGACGTTTGGCTAAGAGCAACCGGTAGGTTTTTTCATCACTAAAACAATAAGATCATATGAAACAGTTGATATTGGTTAGGTTCGTTACCCTTAATTGGTTACACTTAAATGGTTAATTTACTTTTTTTCTTTCTACTTTATTTTAAGTTAGATTGTTTAGAGTAGATTTTTTAACTTCAACCCAAGGGGCAAGGGTAAATCAAAATCAGCCTTTAACTAACTTTGAACAAGCGATGGAATTTTTTTCCTGGATGCCCATACCCGTAATGATTTAGCATATTCGGTACTTACGGAGTTACGGGTACGGGTACAAATACGAGTATTTCGTTATTTTGTACCCGTATGAAATATATATAGGTTTTATTGGGAATTTCCATATTCATGTCTAAAAAATATATGTACAACCGATTATTAATCATATCGTTCAACTCCTATTCATATCAATTTAGCCAACTTGGTACCCGTATCGATTCAGTTTATTTGTTACCCGTACCCTTACCGGTACTATGGTCATTGGAAATTTGAAAAAAAAAAACAGGTACTGTACTATAATACCCATGTCGTACCAATAAATTCAGTACGGTACTTGGTATTCACCTTTATGGATTTTTGGTACGGGTACAATACTAATTTCACTCGTACTTTTAACTGATTAATATTGCAGGCAAAGACGCGACAGTTGATTTTAGCGATGTCGGGCATAGCGCTATAGCTAGAGAAAAGATGAAAAAGTATTATGTCGGCGAGATAGACGAATCAACTATTCCCGTTAGACGTTCATACATTCGATCTATTACCGAAAAGATCAACAACTCAAAAAACACTACACCGTTGATTGTCATGGTGTTACTTGTTGGACTCATGGCTGCTGCATTGGGAATATTGTTTGCAGCCTCCTAATTTATATTCAAAGCTGAAAATGTGTATTAATAACATGCTTATGGATTATATGTATTTTCTAAATCAAGTAACACTTACTTCAGTATCTTGACATAGAGATACACTACTTTTTAAGTGTAAGGGGCTGTTTCGTAGTCTCCTGATAATTCAGAGGTTACCTCTTATATTGTTAGGCATCTTATTGATTCAGTACAAGATTGTCAACAACTCCAATATTCAAAGGTTGAAAAAGTGTTACAGCCGAAATGTATTTATATTTGATCTTTTATTCTAACAAGATTCTTTTTACTTACACCATCTTTTCATTATACGTACGTTACATTTTCATTCACATAAAACCGACAATATTTTTTAAAATAAAATATTTACTTAAGAAACCGACGTTAAAAGTCGGTTGATGATCCTCTGGTAAAGATTCTGTCAATGATACCACATATGCTAAATGTCACTAATCTCTTTTGGTAACGCGTTGTTTAAGCTAACACTTGTAATTCTTTGGCAAATCCCTTAAGTAAATAAGTCACACACAATGTTTTCGAATAGGTACCACCGGCGACACCCAGCCCTTCGTCAATAAAATAACAACGTATACGTGTGCCACTAAAAGCCTAACGTTTTCTTATATCGTCTATAATCTATCTAAATCTATACAACTATTATATATATGGAGCTATTTTGCGTATGATTATTTTGTGCGTCGGTGTATCGTTAGAAATGTATTGAAACGTATAAACTTCACTCGTATTTTACTGTATAGATTATTTTTATGTATTTCTAAATATTTCTAAGTTTCCATTTTAATCATTTTCACTTTAATGCATCATAATCTTGTTACAAAAGCACACCAAATTACACACCCTTTGGTTACATTAATACTTAATAGCCGACCATTTTCCTCTATTAGCTTTTGCCTTAGAGTATAATACTATATAAAGTTAAATGCCACCTCACAATCACCGTCCTCAATCCAAATATTATCAACAAGTATACATTCTATCGTTTTACTCGTTTATTACTTGTCATATAAGTTATTGAAAAAAATACTACATTTTCATGTTTACGGCGAATATATATCGAGGTTCAGGATCAAATGCAGATAGAAATTATCTATAACTCATATGAAACGAATGAAAACGTTATGTGGTAGCATTTTTTTTTATTTTTTTTTGTAAATAGTGTGATTATAATTACTCTAGAATTTCATTAATGTAATGAAATAATATTACGTTATTTCAATTTTGTGTAGTGTGGTAATTATTAAATTATAACAAGAATAATTACTCTGAAGTAATAATTGTTTCGTTACTTAAAAAGCATAGCGTAAAGAGTTACC
Organism: Bidens hawaiensis; assembly: GCF_021521415.1. NCBI lineage: Eukaryota > Viridiplantae > Streptophyta > Magnoliopsida > Asterales > Asteraceae > Bidens > Bidens hawaiensis. The sequence goes on from NW_027497868.1 coordinate 19,663, forward strand.
TGGATTTAAGTATAGACATGATTTGGTGAGGGATGTTCTATGCGATGTTTTTAAACGGGCCGGAATTTCGGTTAAAAAGGAGGCCCCCGTAAACTTTCTTAAGGATCCTCTTGAAGGAAGATCTACTTTACGACCGGCCGATATTCTTGTCTTTGGGTGGGTAGGGGGTAAACACGCTGTGTGGATATCACAGGAGTGTCCCCTCTTGTTGGTCTTAGGGAAAATGGTTTTGTAGCAGGCCACACAACATTGAAGGCGCACGAGAAAGCTTGTTTGGAGAATCAACACGTGTTTATCCCCTTCGCCTTTGACACATTTGGTTTCTTAGCTCCGGATGCTGTGGACCTTGTGAACAGAGTTCAGAAAGTCGAGCATAGTAATTTATCGGTCCATAAGAGCCAAAACTTTGTTTTTAGTAGAATTGGATTTGTTATCCAAAAGGGGGTTGCGGCGCAGCTTGTTGCCGGCTTACCTGTCACTTCATTGTAAATCGTTTGGTTGTTTTTTAATTAAAATAATAATAATAACAATAATAATAATAATAATAATAATAATAATAATAATAATAATAATAATAATAATAAATCATTAATTTACTATTTTCAAGAGTGGTTAAGAAAATTGATTAAGAAAGAGACAGGTACTTTCAACTTACAACTTATATATATACATGAAGAGGTATGTACCCGCCTCAGCACGGAGCAAGGCGGGTCAACCCATAAGATAAAGACAAGAAGCTTGAAATCAAGACATTATGAAGGCACTAAGCCAAAACCTTCGCGCATGGCGCATATCACATATGCTCAGGCATCATATGCCCAGGCACCACACATGCTCAGGCATCATATGCCCAGGCACACATATGCTCACGCATATCACATATGCGCGTGGCGCATCAGCGCGCGGCGCATATCACATCTGCGCATGAAACATCTGCGCGTGAGAATAAAGAGAAGACCTCGCGCATCCTCAGGATTGGCGCATATCACACATGCACATAATCAACCTCGTCCTTATCCAAATCAGGATTAGGGCAACCTTGATTGTGCACGTCAGACAACCTTCCAGAAGGTATCTTTTTAAGGAATAAGAATATGCTGATGTTGACAGCTGCCAAATGAAAGGTGGACAACTCAGCATGACACATGTGCTACCACGTGATTACAAACAATGAGAAAGCACCAGGTGTCTTAGAGGACACGTGGCGCAAAGCGATTGGAGGAGGCCAACAAGGCTGAGCCCAATCAGTGGAAGCCCTAGCACTATAAATACAGCATCAACTCCACAAGGAGAGGCATTCAATCATAACACATTCATTCACATTCAAGCATATTCAATTACATTCACTCACAGACAGTTACAGCCAGTAACACACAATCACATCAAATTATAGAGTATTCAGCTATTAAGCCATACTCTGGAGATTTCCTTACTCTCCCATATTATTATCTTCTCCACAAATACTTATTCTCACACCGGAGGGTTACCCCAAAGAGGACCCTCTGTCCCTTTCTGAGGGGTAAGTTGACGGTGTTGTTCGTTTTGTAGGTGGAAGAACCCAGATCCAAGAGAAACCATCGGTGAAATAGCATAATCACACCCGAGGAAAGTAGATCGTCTACCAGTGAGTCGATCCACGCTTCTTCAATACACATATATACTCATTAGTTACAACTCATAAGCACTACTCACTCAAGATTCAAGAAAACAATACAAAACCAACTATTATCAACAACATATGATAAAGGAAGATGATGGTAAGATGAAGATACCAAAAGGGTGTGTCGCGGTGATGGTGGGACATGAAGATGAAGAGAAGAAAAGGTTCATAATACCAGTGATGTATGTAAACCATCCATTGTTCATTGAGCTCTTGAATGAAGCTGAAGATGAGTATGGGTTCAACCATCAAGGTCCCATTAACATCCATTGTCATGTTAAACACTTTTGTGACATTCAAGGCTTGATTCATCAAGAGTACCATCATCACCACCACCACATTTGCTGCTTCAAAGATTAATGATCTTGGTTCACTTCTTGATGTTAAATAATTATATAGTTTTATCTTCGATTTTGTAACATTTATGGCAGTTTTAAATCTAACAGTTTTTGGTAATGGAACCGGGACGCTAATCGAATCACTTAAACAAGCGTGGCAGCGGATTTTGTGATTAAATGTTTTGGTTACATGCATGGCGTATGAAAGTATGAAACTATGAATTTATTGTAATTATTATAAAGTTATTATAATAAGGTAACTGATTTTAAAGATGATTTAATTAGGTTTCTTTTTAATTTTTAATAATTTAAGAACTAATTAATCAATACAATTTTCAATGAACATTTTTTTTGGGTTAGGATGGAATAACTATACTTTCTATTAATATTCAACACCTTGTATAATTAGAAATTAGTAAATATCATATAACACACGTTTAAATTATTTTACGAATTTACGCAACGTTTATACACACGAAATGCTTCTCACTCGAAATCAAGTCGAGAAATTAATGTGTGCATTTACGTTATAAATAAAATGAAATCGATCTTTGCGTGTTTTGGATAATTTGTTTGAAAAATAAAGTTAGAATGTTAAGTGTAACAAACATCATAAAATATTCTAACTATATTAATAACAAGGAGTTTCTTTTGACTAAAAGAGCTTTATTATTAATATCAGACCGTCCACACCTCTATTTGGCTTACAATTTCTATATTTATATATGAACACTATGATTTAAATTTGGACCACATTTAGCTATTATGGTGTAAAAGAAGCAATTAAAGTGCGGATGAAACTATTTTAATAACTCGGACTTTGACCCTTTATTGCATAGTTATCACAATTCAACATTCACATGTTATTAGAAATCTTATCTAGTGTGTTAATTGATAGCTGTCGGGCCGTCGGCTGCAAGTCATAATATAATTAAGGTTTATTGGATTTTAATAATCTATTTAACGGTATTGGATGATAATAATTCTTATTTATTTTATTGTCACTAGTGGTCTCAAATTTAAAATGTTGGCTCCAAATGCCCCCTCGTTAAAAAGAACTTAACGTTGTTATACTTTTTTCTGAATTTCAAGCTAATGTTTTAGGGCTTTTGATCGGAACGAGAATACGAGAGTCGTCTAATGTAAAACTTAGTTCGAAACGGCGCTCCAAAACGACAAAGCAATGCCTCAATTCGGGTCTTAATTTGAACTTACAATTAACAAAAATCAAGCCGTTTGGATCATCATTTCGAGCTAAGTTTTACACCAATCGGCTCGTATCCTCCTTCCGATCAAAAACCCTAAAACATTAGTTTCAAATTCGGGAAGAAGTATAACGCCGTTAAGTTCTTTTTAACGGAGGACCATTGGTGGCCAACTTTTTTAAATTTGGGACCGCCAGTGGCTATAAAATGAATGAGGATTATTATCGGCCAATACCATTAAATAGAGGTGTTCAAAAAAACCGGTTATAGAACCGGTTTGGTCGGTTTAACCGAAAACCGGTTAATAGAAAAACCGGTTATTAAAAAACCGGTTAGACCGGTTATTGAACCGCCGGTTAGTACTTCGGTTACTCATTCGTGGACAAAAACCGGTTATTGAACCGGTTAGTAAAAAAAACCGGTTAAATTTAAAAACCGGTTAACCTAAAAACCGGTTAACCGGTTAACGGTCAAAAACCGGTTAACCTAAAAACCGGTTAACCGGTTTTTAGGTTAACCGGTTTTTGACCGTTATAAAACGGCCATATGACCGTTTGGGTCCTTTTTTGCCCGTTTTTTCTTGATTTCTAGCCGTTTTTTTAACATTTTACCCCCACAAACAACTATATATAGTTTGGGTTGGGTAGGTTAGCTCACACTCGATTATACAACTCTACTAGCTCTAAACGTTTATTTCATACGCGATTATTTTGTTATCTCACACTCAATTATACCACATTACCACTCCATACGCTCTTATTTCGTAGTCGTTTATTTCATACTCGTACTCGTTTATTTCATACTCGATTATACGCTCTTATTATCATGGCCTCCCAAAGTGCTGCTTCATCCGTCAACATGGGTGCCTCGAACACAGACATAACGGTCGTTCGGATCATCCCCACGAAACGAAACCAAGATGTGTGGCAACATTTCGACCTATGCGAACTGTCTAACGGTCGCCAAAAAGCTCGATGCAAGCACTGTTTGAAGTTCTATGCCAAAGATGCAAACTCCACTTTAAAAGCGCATATACAACAGCGCTTTTGCAAGGCCTTGAAGGACGAAGCGGGAAGTAGTTCGCAGCCGGAGATGACGAATCAAGGAGGGGTGTTTACGTACGACGTTGAAGCGGTACGTCAACAGTTTTCAAACTTTGTGATTCAACAAACACTTCCTTTCAACCACTTCGACAACCCTCAATTCACGGAGATGATGCAAAACTATGTTCAACCACGCTACCAACACGTAAGTCGTTCGACCCTTAGAAGAGATTGTCTTAAAGCATGGAAAAACGCTAAATCCGAACTAATTTCATACTTTTCAAACTTACAAACTGGTGTAAACTTAACAACGGATGTTTGGTCGGTACCTCATGGTTCGCCCGACTCATACATTTGTGTGACGGCTCATTGGGTTGACCCCGAGTCGTGGAAAATGATGAAACGAACCGTTGCGTTTCAATTGTTTGATTACCCGCACACGGGTAGAAATATTTTTCAAATCTTGGATAAAGTCATTCGACAATACAAAATTGAAGATAAAATCTTTTCAATTTCGTTTGATAACGCGTCCAACAATACGGCCGCGGTTGGCCATTTAAAATTAAAGTATAAACCTATTTGTGATGGAGCGTTTTTTCATAGCCGATGCATTGCACATATTATCAACTTGGCCGTGCAAGATGGGTTAAACGTGATCGAAACGCAAAGAAACAGTTTTAAAAGAATGTTACGAGATGTTTTTAGCAACAATAAAACATTTTCAAGATACAAAAAATTTTGTGTAGAAGCTAATTGTTAATGGTTGGGGCCAAATTGGGATTGTCCAACAAGATGGAACTCGACTTGTGATATGTTTGAGAAAGCCATCCAACAAAAAGAATCATTAATTGCGTTTCATCAAATTTTGTCAAGTAGGGGTAAATGTGCACCATATGATCCTAGAAACTGGTTATTGATTGAGATCGTTACGGAGGTCCTTCAAATTTTTAAATCTTGCACAACTAGTTTATCCGGGGTTTACTATCCAACAAGCCCCATTGCTTTACCAAAAATTGATGTCATGTGCACAAAGTTGAGTGAACTTGATTGTAGGGGTGCACCTTATTTTGATATGGGTGTAAAAATGAAAGAAAAATTTAGAAAATATTTTCAACAACTACCCGCTGTTTTGACATGTGCTGCTGCGTTAAACCCTTGCATCAATGTTGGTGGTGTTGAAGCTTTAATAGAAAAAATTTGTGATGAGCTTGGGTTAAACGACGATCAAAACCCCTATTATAGCCAAACTTTAAAGAATGCTTTCAACACCACCTTGTCAAACATGTATGATGTCTACCTTACAAAATACGGGTCGTCTTCCCAAATTCATGACTCGTTAAGAGCTGTTGCCCAATCCCAATCCCAAACCGACCTTGAAATGGGGATGTACTACATGATTTGGGAAGACGCCGGTAAACGTCAAAGGGTAAACACCCCAAGCAGTGAACTTGGAAGGTATGGTGGTACCAACTTTGTGAAACACATGACTCCGGATGAATTTATAAGTCTTGATTTGCTGGCTTGGTGGAGAGGTAAGGAGGATGAGTTTCCGATCCTCGCCGCCATGGCCAAAGATTTACTAACGGTCCAAGCTTCCACGGTAGCTTCGGAGTCTGCTTTTTCTGTTTCTGGCAGGGTTATATCGATTAGGAGGACTCGACTCACTGCACCAGCTATAGAGATGTCGATTTGCTACAAGGATTACTTGGACTCTTTAGATAGGGCACAACATCAACGCTCACTCGAGGGGGAAATGGAGTATGAAGCGGGCTTGTATGAAGACGAGGTCAATGAAGGACACACTCAACCAATGACCGATGAAGAAGCCGCGTACGACGATTACCTAAGAAATAGCTCGGGATCGGGTAGCGAAGAAAATTAGTTAAAGAAACAGCAAACATGGAGGCAAATCATGAGTAAGAAACAGCAAGTTGTTCATGTAATCATGTCTAAGCATTCTTTTTCCTAATATGTGCTCTTATTTACTTGTTGATTTGGATTTTTCTAATTTAGTTAAAGAAACAGCAAACATGGAGGCAAATCATGAACAAACTGCGATTGGGAACAACAGGAGCATCTGCTAGTTCACGATTTAATGTTTGTATTTTTGAGTTAAATCATGAACAACAGTTCTTGGCAGAGATTTCTTCAGTGTTAATGATTTAATGTTTGTATTTTTGAGTTACGAATATGCGATAACGATTTAATGTTTGTATTTTTAATGTAAAAACTATAAATGAAAGTTATGTGTTTTTAATCTTTGGTTTGTTGAAAACACATTCACCAACACACACTCATACTCATCTTCCAAGCAAAGAACCCTAACAACGAAAGCAAAGAATGGCTTCGGTCAGTCCGTTTTGCCTTGTAGAGTTGTAGTTACCGGTTTGTTATACTGTGAAAAAATAATGGTCTTCATTAAGTACAAAATATAAAAAACAAATATTCGTATTTGAAACCGCGAAATTTAAAAAAAAAAAAAAAACCGGTTAATAAAAAAACCGGTTTATTAACCGGTTTCTAAACCGGTCCTAACCGGTTAGACCGGTTAGGGTTTTGACAGAAAAAAACCGGTTATTAACCGGTCCGGTTATTAACTGAACCGGTTTTTTTCCGGGCCAAAAAAACCGGTCCGGTTAATAACCGAACCGGTTTTTTTAAAAAACCGGTTTGTGCACCTCTACCATTAAATAGGGATTATTAAAATCCAATAAACCTATAATTAATTATAAATATAAATATAATAAATAACATTAAAAATGATGGTTTGGTGCCGCTAATCATTTGATTAGATCACATGGCTTGACGTGGTGTTGCTACGTCGGGTCTCTCTTTTTTATTAATAAAATATATGCTGATTTTTTTTCGAGGTTTTGTTTAGGATTTTTTGACGGTACCGTTAATAACAACATAATTTGAATCGGTTTATTGCGACAACATGTGATTTTTTTAAAATATGATAATTTGTTATATTAGGTGTTGGCAAATTTAATTTTTTTTGTTTAGTTCTAGTGTTGTAAGTTGTAACCTGATATCGACTGAATTCGCGCGTGTTTGTCATCATAATGCACATATTTTATTTGTTTTTTCTTTTGGTTTTAAATGTGTTAATATGCTGTATTTTGACGTTGACAAATTTATATTTTTAGTTCTAGTGTCCTAACCTAATGTCGACCTAATTCGTGTTGACTCGCGACTGCACAGTTCATCAACCGTAGACACGTCTTTTAAAATTTTTTTATTTTATTTTGGGCATTTACTTTTTCGGGTTAATTGCCGCGTAACGAACCTAACCGAATTCGCATCGACGCGTTGCTACAACGTCACGTGTTACCTAGTTAATTAATTGTATCATTATATATCTTGAATACTAAAAGTTTAAAGTAAACCAACTTTAAAAATATATATATACAAACTATAATAATGTTATAGTCATATTAAAAGTAAACAATGTTCGTTGTTATGGTGTTAATTTTTTCTAAAAAAATAACGTATAAAAAAATGATGTACGCTTCAAAAAATGAGAGAACTTGCATGTGTAATAGGTTAACACTGATGAATTATCATGTGTAGGGTTTGTTTCAATTCCTAAGCGTGTGGTGCATTCTCTTTGCCAAATCTTTCTTTGAGATCATCATGTATCTTTGATGTCGTACTGGCGTATTTGACACTACTTTGAATTGTTTTCTCCATTTTCGTAGTCGGGAAAGGGTACGGTTGAGATCAAACAGGAAAATCTTTGTAATAAATAGCAATAGATCTATTTTTACTTTGAAACACAAGAAAAAAGTAATTAAGTCAGTTATTGAGCATAGCGTCACGTCTCATCCATGCCATGCACTCGTCACTTTTTAATTTTATGTGATTTCTTGATCAAGCCATCAACAAAGCCCATCTTGTTCTTGGCTAATGAAACATTTGTCTATTGTGACCAATCCTTGTAATATAATAAAAGATAAACATCTTTTATTATTTAAGAACGTTTTTTAAAATATTTTTAAATATATTAATCTGTAATATAATAAAGATATTATAAATATTCTATGAGATATTCCCTGTAATAAAAGATAAACATCAAGTATAACAAGATCTTTTAATACCTTATATGCTAGAAGCACTTTTGTTATTAATAAAACATTTTCATTGTTCAAACAAAATTATATACCAACGTATGGTTTATCCTCTATTCCTCTCATATTTTCAAGTACATATCAAATTCACATCTGGACACCGAAAATCATTTTTAGTTCTATGTACATCTAAAATTATAATTATTTGTATATAAATTTAGTGAAATCACATTTTCGTTATTTTTCAACATATACAACATACCTAAAAGCTCAGTTTTATTATAAAACACTTAATTAGGACAAGAATAATGTGTGTATTCTGAAGTAGTTTACCTTTTGAATGCGAAGTAGCCGAAGAATAAATCGTGACCGATGACACATGAGCAAGATGATTGCTAATTTTCATGTTTTTCATTTTTGTTTAAATATTATATCCGGTTAATATTTAACTTTTATTTCCTTTGGGAGGTCATCAGGTCAAATTCGAGTTAAAATGAGGGTGTTATTCTGTATGTGTTATGTCAGAGGGTTTCGACTCTTATAGCAACGCAACTGGTATCAATTGGCATCAGCCATCAGGGGAGAAGCTCTTTGGGAGAAACTCTCTGGGAGTTCCAAACCGTGGTTGACCTGCAACCACCCGCTATTGAAGATTTTCGTCATTCTAAAAAAAATTTTTTAAAAAAATAGTAGCTTTGCTATAATGAAAACACGTCATCATAATATTTTTTGAAAATGTCGCAGAATAGTAACTAAATTTCAAGAATGTTTCAATTAGGTTATTTATGCGGTTTTTGTCCAAATCGAGTCACTAAATCTTTTAATCGAGTTTCATGGGATTTTTGCACGCCAAGAAAGCACAATGGATGAGAAGATATGGGGGTCGAGATTTGCAATATATGTAGTCTTATTTTTAAAAAATAAAAAAATGTTAAATGTATTGAAAATAAAAAAATTAAATCTACGTCACCACTCCAAATCAACATTAAATTTTTCATTTTTTATTCCAATTTAATTAGTATCCGTGGTAATAAAATTTTAATGTAGAAATTTAGGTGTGTTAAATATGATTAAAATTCAAAGTGGATAAGAGGTTTAGTCACATACGAAACAATTTGTAGCAGGACATACACGAGGTCAAAGAAAAGTGAACAAAGGTTATGCGTGTGAACGTACAGATAACGATTTACCAATAAACAAAATAGGAAATTAATTCATGTAATTTTTAAATATGTTAAAAAGATAACATTGGCGACTCATATGCAGGCCGTCTCTGTTAATTCATAAAAATTTGTGGGTTCGGAACGAGTTAAAAAAAAGGGGCTCTAAAAATATAAACTCAATAGCATGTATATAAAAAGTTATCAGTACGACATTAATTGTGATGTCAATGAATAAAACAAAAGTATTGTACCAAATAATACTGAAACGAATGGGGCCTTTCCTAACATTTTTTATTTGAATTAAAAGGTTCTTAATATAATAAAGTCTTAAAAAAGGGATTAACAAACATATAACTCATGAAATGGGCCTGTCATGTGTCGTTAATTTTGCTTTGTATTTTTTTCTTGAACTTTGTATGTTTGGGTCTCTCGCTGCTCACTTGAGGCATCGTTTCTTTTTTCTATAATATTTGGCAGTTCTAGAAAAAATTAAACAAATAACATGTGGTTAAGTTAAAGATCAAACTCTTTAGTGGGGCTGGGCTTGCGACCATTTAGTAAAAAAGTGTGTGAGAGGAGAGATTCGAACATGCACATGCTGCTTGGAAAACGAGCATGCAACCAGTTAAACTAGCTTTCATTTGATAGTTCACGTATGCTTGTTTATAATATTATAAGTGTGAAAATTTTTTATGGTCTCAAAATATGATGGGCCTAAGGCTATAGCCCTCCCCCGCTCCACCCTATGAGTCCGGCCTGCTCATATGATTCTAAAATTACAAGAGTTATAATCTATCATTGCGTCCACAACACACGTCGAAGACACGCTAGCGGGATGGTTGCGATGGAGTACTCTATGAATGAGATGGTTGTGGCGACCGTGGTGGTAAGACATGGGCTTACTATAATCTTTATTCTAACTATGTTAGTAGACAATTACAACCATCACAGGATGGCTTAAAGATAAGATTGACACCTGAATAGTATCCAAATGGTTGATCGAAGGCTCAAGTCTTCTCTAGGTAAACATTTGGGATTGTCGTCATCGTTCAAAAAGAAAAAAAGGTCAGACAGTTACATAAAAAAGGTAGACAGTTACATAAGTAATGACTTACAAATTTATAACTTTTATTTATGTGTACAAATTTATTTAGTTTATGTTTAACTAATGGAGTTGATCTTATTTATTTAACTGAACTAATTTATAAAATCGGTTTAATATATAATGTTGTACACATATATCTGTGATAAATGTGCATACATAATTCTTTATCTAATATTTAATTTGTCATGTTAGTAGTATCAAGTATTATTAATCTAGGGTAAAGTTCAAATGTAAAGGGAGACAAAAATAAAAAATATGAGGAGAATTTTTTATCACATTAAAAATCCCTAAAAGAAATAATAATAAAAATCGTAACTCAATATATAAATAAAGAACAAAAAAAAATTAAAAAACCAAAATGTTTCCCCTGTAATTCCCGTTCCATAAGAAAACGACGAAAAGACACAATGCCGAAAATGAACAAACAACACAATAATAAACAAAAAAGGACACGCTAGATCGCAGAATATAACACAATACCAAACAAAATATGATACGATATTGAGTAATATATAACATAATATGAAAAAAGACACAATTAATTAAGAAAATAAACACAATGATAAACAAAAAGATACGGTGATTTTTTTCACTCAACATTTTTTTTTAGGACGAGTAAGACAGTGGAAACATTTTTGTGTTTTTACATTTTTTTTGTTGTTATTAAAACTTGAGTTATGAATTTTTTTATTAATTTATTATTTTTTTAGGTTTTTTTTACTACAAATATTTTTTATTTTTGTCCCATTTTTTAAAATAACCTTAGACCCTATTAATCTATTATATAACTCTTTAATTTTATAATTATTTAGCAGGTAGGTGTTTTAATATATAATGTTGTCTATTCACAACCTAACAAACTTCCACTTGTTTAAGGAAACAAGACTGTTGAGCAATATCATAGACACAAGGAAGTCCCTAGCAAGATTAAGTTAACCATACACAAGTGAAGTCAACTTCTGATACAGTAGATTATGATTCGTAACTGAAATGAACAAATCAATTTGTCTAAGCATGGACATGTCGCCACCTGAAAAAAAGGATATCCGCTGATAATTATTGACGGATTCAATGGATCCTACAGAATAAAAAACTAAAATAAAAACTACCGTAAGATAAATTATCGAAGGAATGTCAAAATAAATAACCTTTTCTTATTGTTGTCGGAATTTTTATCGACGGGTCACATAAAGAAACTTCTTTGTTGGTGTCGCCAAAAAATACCACAGTCGTCTGTCCGTTAAAAACATAATTTTTTTAAGGATTCGTTAGCAATAGCTGATGCTAAAAACCGCATTACCCACTCTGTGATTTCCAATAGATTACTATCGTTACCCATCAATCCATTAGTGTAAACTATTTCTTATATATATAAGGTTTGGATCAAATACAAATGAACTTAACGTATTAGTTGTAAAAATCAAGTAGAGTAATTATATATATAAATAGAGTAATTACGTATTTACATCATAGAGTAATTATATAATTACTCTATGATGTAATTAAATAATTACTTTATTTGATTCTCACAGTTAACATGTTAATTTCATTTATTCATTAATTTTTTCATATATATATATATATAGGGAAAGGATCAAGAGAAAACTCATCTTTAAAGAGAAAACTTAAAAACTCTTAAAGAATTATTTTTAATTAAAAATAAACAAATATTTTCAAATTTCTGTTATTGCCATTATTCTTATATTTTCTTACCCTTTGCTCGAAAAAAATAAAAAAAAACCGATGTAATGCGCATACGCATTACTGGATACCAATGTATTACACATGTGTATTACTATGTATTTTTAAGTTTAATAGTGTTTAATTTCATATATTCAATATTTGTGTATTGTATATGTGTAGTAGTGTTTTATTATATGGAAAAAAAATAATAATAAAATAAAAGTCGATGTAGTGCACGTGTGCGTTAATGTTGTATTACACGTACGTACTAATGTGTATTCGATGTGCGTATTAGTCTTATATTGCATATATACAATAGTGCGTATCAAATATGTGCAATAATATTGTATTCTATGCAATACAAACACTTTTACATATATGCAATGCACACTATTACACATGTGCACTACATCGACGAGGTTACAGACAAGGTTTTTTTTTTTTTTTTGAACCAATTACAACATATAAGAATAATGGAAAAAAAAGAAACCTAAAAAAAATTTAAAAAAAAATTAAAAATAGTTTTTAGGAGTTTTTAAGTCTTTAAGAGGAGTTTTCACTTGATCTCACCCCATATATATATATATATATATATCCACATCAAACTTTATAAACACTTGTCTATTCATTAATTTCAGTTTTTTGATATTTTGACGAAAGACTACTATAATTCAGATGTCTAAGTAGACAACTCTCTATCCATTAATCACACACACACATATATATCCACATCAACCTTTATAATCACTTGTTTATTCATTAGTTTCAGTTTTTTTAATATTTTGACGAAAGACTACTATAATTCAGATGTCTAAGTAGACAACTCTCTATCCATGAATCATTATTATATTATTATATTTGTTGTTTACTAGTGAAGAAACACTAACCGGACCCCTGACAGATTACTGGTAACCAGGGGGTTGGATAGCTGTTTCCCACGAGGGGTTAGACCCTTGGAAGATGGTTCTTCTGATAACCTGCAAAACAGACACCGTGAGCTCGTCACTGAGAAGGGGGGGGTTCCTCCTTGTGACCACCCTCCGGCGTGAGAATCAGACTAGATTGCTCTTTAAATATAAAAGTATATTAAGAGATTGCTAGAGCAGATATCAGGTATATTATGATGATAATGTGATAATGTAATGTTTAGATGATCATACCATTTGGGGTATTTATAGCCGAAGGTAGGTTTCCAAGGAGGTATGGCCGGCTGCTACAGTGTTCCTGTTCATCAACAGTTGCCTACGCACGTGCCCCGTTGGTAGTTGGTGGGTAGGCAGCGGCTGATAGTGACCAGGCCTGCTGTGTACTATTCCCTTTCCACCAACTGCCGGCTACGCACGTGGTATGACAGTAGTTGGTGAGTAGGCAGCGGCTAATAGTGATACAGTACAGGAGCATGCTGCTCGCCATACTGTATCAGTGAGCTGTCGTATCTCTGATCAGATCTTTCGCCCATACCTCGTCAGGTACAGTAAAAGATCCTTCAGTATACGTACTGGCTTATTTGGGCGGGAGTATTCCCCCTCCCACCTCTGTGCGGGATTGCTCCCGGCTTGGCTCATTCCTTCAGGTGACACTGAATGATCGAGAGCTAAGTGCCTTGTGCGTGTAGCCATGCTGCGCGGGTGGCCTTCCCTAATGGCTTGTATCCGAGGCTGCGGGGACAGGCGGAGTTCTTCACCATTGGGAGGCATTTCCTGCGGGACCAGCTTGCGTACTGCGCGTAAGGACGTCACGTCTCTGAGCATGGTTGGTCCTGCGGATCCAGTTGGTCTCTGCGCAGACGTCCCTGTTTAAGGTGAGTCTTGCGGGTCCAACTGGGCTCTGCTGGAACCTACCTCTTCAAGTCCCCCCAGTCCAATGTTCTTCTCCTGAGTGTTTAATAAAGTGAGGTGAACTTTTGGACTTGAGCAAAGGGTTTTGAAAAGGGTTTTGTAAGGTTTTCCATGGGGATTCTTTCCGCGGAAGTCCTTGTCACTTGCAGAAATGCCCGAGTTTCCTGCTTGGTCTTTGGGTATGATGCGGGTAGGTCTGTAACCTCCTCGCAAGTCAGGAGCATTGAGTCCCAGTTGTATGGATTTTCCATGAGGTTTTGGTAGTTTTGAACATAGTGATCAATTATGTTAAGACCACCAATTCCATCCTGGAGCTTCAAACAACGTAGTTCTTGACGTTCCCGCTATGCGGGGATGTTATTTCCGTTTCCGCAAGCATTGCCCAGAAGATCCTTGGTTTCAATTCCCAGCGGAGCGCTAGGTATGTGAAGGGTTTTGCCTTAACACTGTACCTGCGCTCGTCTTACGGTTACTTTACTTCCAAGGTATTCCTGGCGTCAATTCCCTGCGGGTGCTAGGTATGTGAAGGGTTTTGCCTGAACACTGTACCCGCAGCCGTCTTATAGTTACTTGGTTGCCGAGGTACTTGGCTTCAATTCCCTGCGGGTGTTCGGTATGTGAAGGGTTTTGTCTTCACACTGTACCCGCATCCGTCTTACGGTTACTTGTTTGCCAAGGTTTATTTGGCTTCAATTCCCTGCGGGTGCTAGGTATGTGAAGGGTTTTGCCTTTACACTGTACCCGCATCCGTCTTACGGTTACTTGTTTGCCAAGGTTTATTTGGCTTCAATTCCCTGCGGGTGCTAGGTATGTGAAGGGTTTTGCCTTTACACTGTACCCGCATCCGTCTTACGGTTACTTGTTTGCCAAGGGGTAAGGGGTATTTTCCCGCTTACTTTTTAATATTTTCAAATTTTTGAATTTTGAAATTCGAAGAGTTGGTGAAAAGATAAGAACAGTCCAAACCTCTGAAACGTCGTGCGACGGTTTCTTCTGACTGTGTCAGGACGTGTAGGAAGTTATGGTGACGTGACAGAACATGGTCATTCCAGTCGCTTTTTCAGGCGCGTGGGCGCGATTTTTCGGGCGCGTGGCCGCGAAATTACTGGCATACGTCCTTTCAACAGCTGTTGCCAGCTTGGTTTTTGCCACGTGTCATAGTTTCATTGCACATTCGATTTCTCTCTCCTCCGCATTAATTTCACCGCATTAATTGCGATTACTATATAAAGGGGGAGAGGGTTACTTTGCAATTCACACTTTTTACTCTTCTCTTCATCTTTAAGGCGATTTCCGGCGAATACTCCTTTATTCAATCGAGCATTCTCTCGAAATCGTTCTCTTCTTTCTCTGCAAGATGTCTTCTCGTGATGCTGAAGCTATAGCTGACGACAGGGGTACTGCTGGCGAGTGCCAGTGTGCTCTGCCCGGCGATCAGTACCGGTATGTTGTCAGGAAGTTCATGCTCGATCATCTCGAGCCTGAGTTTCCTGAATCCCACCAGACCGTGTATGATGCCCCCAGAGGCAAGATCGGGGTTTATGCTGCATTTTTTGTCTATGGGAATCTTAGATTCCCGTTGACAAAATTTGTTTACCGTGTCCTTGAGAGGCACGGTGTTCATTTGACCGAGCTGCACCCCATGGCGATCGCCAAGATTCGCCATTTTGAGTGGGTGTGCCGGATTTTGGGCATCGAGCCCCATGTGGACCGCCTGATGACCTTCTATACCTGGAGGTGCATCCAGGGGTGGTACACCTTGACGACCCGTATTAAGGGTCTGAAGATTTGCGACACCGAGCGCAGTCTTCGCGCGTGGAAGCAGGAATTCTTCTACATTTCTGCCCGCGCCATCCCCCTTGCCATGAAGTTTAAAAATGGCCAAGCGATACCGAGCCTTCACGCCCCCAACTACCAGGAGGCGGAATGGTTTTCGAAGATATCCCGGATCCAATCTCCGGTTTACCGGTTTGCGGAGTCCGGGATGGTCATGTTAGGGATGAGCCGGGTGTGGAAGGATGCGTCTCAGGTTCCCATCCTTCTCGAATACGGTTTGAACTCTATTCCCTATGGTATGTCTTGTCTTTCTTTTTGATACGCGTTTGTCTTCTAACTGTTTATTCTTTCAGAGGGAAATGATTTGGAGTCGCTTCTGTACCCGCGGGAAACCGACGGTCCTGCGCGGATGGGTACTCGTGCTCTGGACGAGGGCGAGTTGCCCATCCTGGAGCAAACGGCGGATCGGTTTGTGGAGGTCTATCCGCCGGGACACGAGATCCTGAGCCACCGGCGGCCAGGTAAGGCGATATTCTTTCCTCAATCCCTCAATGCTGTACCCGCTGCTGGAATTCCTGACTCGTCTTCTTCTGAGGAATCCTCAGATGCTCCTCCGTTGGTGCGGAAGAAGAAGGCTGCTGCCGGCGTGAAGGGGAAGGAGAAGGCCTCCACAGCTGATCCAGTGGTTCTATCTGACTCGGAGTCAGATAGTGAAGAGGTGGCGGGGAAGCCCGGTGGTGAGAAGACCACTGTTCCGGAGGCTACGACCGTTACCTCCGGAGAACCAACGAAGACGACGGTGACCGGTACCAAGAGGCCGGCTCCATCGGGTTCCTCCCCGCCCGTCCGTACGTTCAGGGTCAAGAAAACCCGTAAGTACAATCATAATGTCTTTGCAGATTTATTACTTCATAAATTTATCTAACACTTTCTTCTTTGTGCAGGCGTGGATGTTGACGCATTCCGGGGTGAAGCGCAGGGGAGTACCTCCCCGCCAATGACGGTAGGCTCGGTCAGCCTTCCTGAGGCGTCGACCCAGGCGCCTGCGCCTGCATCCGCTGGTCCAGTTGCTCGTTCCTTTGAGCCAACTGTTCCGGCCGAGATGACGTCACCGCCGGCCGTGAGTGCGATTTTTACCGCATCCTTCACGGAGCCGGCGGTTACTGCTGCTGCTGAGGAGGCGGCGACCGCGGCGGCGACCACAACGGCGACCACGGCGGCTGCCACCATGCCCGCGCCACCGGCACCTACGGCCGGACCATCAGGTACGCGCAGGGCTTCCCGCCGATCTTTGCCCCCTTCCCGTCTGCCTGACCTGTTGGATGGATTTCCTTTAGGTTCAGGTGATGGGTTTGGCGGCTATCGGCCTGTCATTGACCCTACAGGTGCGTAGGGTTCCTTTCTTTTTCCCTTATGTTTTTTATCATCTTTTACTTACTGCCTTTGTTTCTTTTGCAGTGTCGGATTCCAATGAAGTGTATGTTCCGCGATGGAACATACGCCGAGGAACAACCCTTCGTACCCCTGTGGAGTGCGTGGACTGGGCTCGCAACGCTGCTCCTCATGGTGCGTTGGGGGAAGCCATGGCTAGCTACCAGGAGGGTAGGCTAACCAATGAGCTTCGGGTTCTCCAAGCCCGGATGCAGCCGCGCGTCGAGCTGCTTTGTCGTGAAAACGACAAGTTGAAAGCAGCTCACGCCAGGGACGTATCTGAGGCGCATGCTCTTCGGGAGGAGAACCAACAGCTGGCGGCAGCTGCCGCCGACAAGGAGAAGGCCTTCAAGGCCCTCGAGGTTGGAGTTCAGGCGCGACTCGAGGCCCGCTCCAAGGCTGCCCAAGCTGTGAATGAACAGCTTCGGCTGGCCAGAGAGACTGCGCGAAACGCAACCGAGAGGGCTGCCAAGGCTGAAGCCGTTGCTGAGCCTTTGCGTGTGGAGAATGAGAAGCTCAAGGCCAAATTAGAGGCTCTCCAACGCGCTCATGATGCCTTGGCAATGGAAGATGCCAAGAAACTCCAGGAAATCCTGGACTAGAGGGGGGTGCTTGACCACACCGAGCGGAAACTTAAGGGCGTCGAAGAGGCTGCCGCAAAGGAAGTTTTACTTGCCAACCTTAACAAGAGCGAAGCCGAACGCGCCCATAACGAAGCTCAAGCTGCCCTCCAATAGCTTCTTCGAGAAGCGTTGCCTCATGTATGTTTAGTTTTATCTTCACGCTTTTCTTTTGTAAGAAAAGGTTCTAATACTTGTGCTTTCTTTGTAGGTTGTGCGTCGGGTCTTTTCAGAGACCTCTTACGATGATGCTATGACCGCAGCCCTCAACGCTTCTCATGAGGATGGGGAAAAGGCCGGCTTCCTGCTTGGTCTAGGGTTTGTTGAGAAAGGCGTCCCGCCTTCCAACTTCCCTTTGTTCGATGTGGATACCGAAGCCATTTATGACCAAGCATTGAACCAATACGCCGCCTTCCCGCATCCAGTGGTGGAAAAGGTGGACGAAGTAGCTGCTGCTGATGATGGGTTAGCTGTCCTCAAAGCGTTCCTCGAACCACCCCGTTCTTCTGACGGAGCGGGTCCAAGTGGAAGCGGCCCTGAAGCTTGATCCTGAAGATCCCTTCCCATTGCTAAGATAGACTTGTATAGTTTTTTTTTTTTAGGCGGGTAGTTACCCGGCCATTCTTGTAATATATTCTTGAAATATTAATCTTTTTGCGTATAAGATTGTTATTTCCTTCTTTGGGTTCCTTGCTTTATAAACTTATGACTTGCATACTTAGTTTAAATTAGCAATTTTCCAAGTGTTTAGAATAAGAACCTTTGAACGTGGTTGATAATGGGTTAAAGTTTCGCTTCCTCCTTCGTGATTGTGCGGGTAGAACCGTCACTTGCACTTGGTAGGATGGCTAAACTTTAACTTTTATCTGACCTGCGTGTAGGTTTTCCTTTTCGAAATTTCTAAGGCATTAAGATAAGTTAACCTTTGAACGTGGTTGATAACAGGAAGTCTTGCTTCCTCTTTCGTGATTGTGCGGGTAGAACCGTCACTTGCACTTAGTGGGATGGCAAAACTTTACCCTTATCTGACCTGCGTGTAGGTTTTTCTCACCTTTTGAGGATAAGTTAACCTTTGAACGTGGTTGATAACAGGAAGTCTTGCTTCCTCTTTCGTGATTGTGCGGGTAGAACCGTCACTTGCACTTAGTAGGATGGCAAAACTTTACCCTTATCTGACCTGCGTGAAGGTTTGTCAAGTTATTGGGTTCGTGCGGGTAGGACCGCCTTCCCACGCAACGACTTCACGTAATGTGAACGCCGTCACCAGTGTTGTATAGTTTAACCGTTCGACGCGCGGTTGTTGATAGGTTATTATTCAGTTTCCTTTAATGATTCATGCGGATAGACCGGCACTTTCATTTTTGGGTGCTGAACTTTTTCCCAAACTGACCTGCGTGAAGGTTTGTCACGTTATTGGGTTCGTGCGGGTAGGACCGCCTTCCCATGCAATGACTTCACGTAATTATGCGGTGAAAACCGGCATATTAGTGTTCAGAAAAGTATTAATGTAAAATCATCAGCTTCGGTGTTCTTAAAGAGAATCATTTCCATTAGAAGTGGCTCTTGGCCTTTTCTTTACAAATTGGAATTGATTTACATGCAGACTGTGTAAATGAGCTCCCTTCCATGTTGGGATGGGAGTGCCATCGAGCCGATACGCTCCTGGTTCGGGATCTCGTTCTTTACGCAGCATGTAGTCTCGATTTTGAAGCTGGAATTGATTCGTGTCTTCCCAGCTGAGGTTCTATACGCACCCGCCTGCTCAGCCTTTATTGTGCCACGAGGTGCGCGAGCGTCCCATCTCTGACAAATGCTTCGACCATGTCCTTTACGTCTATGCATTCTTCAGTGTTGTGGCCTTTTGTCTTGTGGAAGTCACAGTATTTGCTCCGATCAGCATCGTGACGATGTCGGATTATTGGAGGCTTTGGCCATGGGAGCCCTTCAGTGGCGAATATCTCAGTGACGCTTTTGGTGAGTGGCGTCCATCTGGAGTTCCGGTGCGACTGTACATTATCCCTTCCGCCCACTCGATGTTGCAAGCCGGATGAGGTGTCAAAGTTTACCCTTGACTGCCAAATGCCTAGCTTTCGCTTTTTATTTAGTCTGGCGGTGAGGACGTTGTCTTCTCTCGTCTTCTGAGTGTAGAGGTTTGTGCTCTGTGGGAGATCTCTACCCAGTTGCTTCTCTGTTTCCGCATAGCGTTTTGCTGCTGTCATGATGCCATCCCATGGATGGGATGCCATCTTTACCCGTTAGGGTGCGGATGAGCTCTGGGTCATGTGCGCCCTGGATGAAGGCAGCGCGAACAAGATCTTCGCTGATATTGCCCAAACTTAGCTTCTTTGAGTTGAAGCGAGTGATGAAGTTTGGCAGAGATTCATCTTCCTCTCGTATGCATTTGAGGATTGTCCATTGCTCCTCGGTATACTTCCGTTGCTGGCTGAAGTGTTGGCTAAACTTCTGCTGGAAGTCTGCCCAGTCGTAGATGTGGTTGACCGGTAGGCGATCAAACCAAGCTCTAGCAGCCCCCACCAGCGTCATTTGGAACATGTAACACCACGTGGGTTCCGTCCAATTGCTGACGGTTGCCCCCGCTATGAACCTGTTCAAATGATCGTCTGGATCAGATATACCGTCATATGTGCCTATGTTGGGCATTTGTTTGGCACTCTTTGGGGCGATTGCTTCAGCAATGTCCCTTGCAAATTTGGACGTTCCTGCATTTGCAACGTTTGGTCTGAACGTTTTAGAGAAGTCTCGTGGACTTCCACCTGTGCTTTTTGGTTTGAAGGCTTGTCCAAAATGCCTTTTCGGTTGGGATTCCGTTTCCTTACGCTTCCCTTTTGCCCTATGGCGAGGGTTCGCGTCGGAGTCGGATTCCTCCGAGTCATCCTCCCAGTATTCGAATTCGTCGGCCTGTTGCACGGAACGCAAGCGTTCGTTCAACTCAGCCTGGAATTCCTTTTGTCGTGCCTCCGCCCATGCCTTAACTTCATCGAGAGTCTGGCGGGGAAGTCTTCGTTTCTCAAACTGGATATCGGTGGATCCCAGTAGGTGATCATTTACTGCACTTGCCCCAGCTTTGGTAAGTGGGGTAGTGTTCGTAAAATTTACTTCACTTGCCCCGGCTTCGGTAGCCGGGGTAATGTTTGTAAAAACTGTGTTGCCGGTATTCCCTCCAGTAGCTGGGGTTGTGGTTACCGGAATTTCTCTAACCATCTTTGTAAAAGTTTGAAAAAACTGGAGAAAATTGTAGTTTTAGCTTTATGCACGGATGGCGCCAATGAAGAAACACTAACCGGACCCCTGACAGATTACTGGTAACCAGGGGGTTGGATAGCTGTTTCCCACGAGGGGTTAGACCCTTGGAAGATGGTTCTTCTGATAACCTGCAAAACAGACACCGTGAGCTCGTCACTGAGAAGGGGGGGGTTCCTCCTTGTGACCACCCTCCGGCGTGAGAATCAGACTAGATTGCTCTTTAAATATAAAAGTATATTAAGAGATTGCTAGAGCAGATATCAGGTATATTATGATGATAATGTGATAATGTAATGTTTAGATGATCATACCATTTGGGGTATTTATAGCCGAAGGTAGGTTTCCAAGGAGGTATGGCCGGCTGCTACAGTGTTCCTGTTCATGTAACATCCTAAAATTTTTATATGATAAATAAAAGAAAGTTATGTTTAGTAATTTCACGTTGTAGTTATTTAATGTCGAGAAAGGAACGGGTCATGGGCTTAGATTACGTAAGATGGGTTAAATGAGAATGGGCCTTGGGTCCGTGGGCTCGAGAGATATAAATACCCATCCCGAGCCCAAAATACCATTTCACTAACTCCCTTTCACTCCCACACCCAAACACTCTCAATTCTAGAGAGAGAAACTAGAGAGAGAAAGTTCTCAAATCACAAATCCGAGTCCACAATCTTGTTCCTAATCGTTTTTGGTAAGTCCCTCTCGAAAATCATCCGTTTTCATAACCATTTTCGGCCTCAAGTCGAGCAAAAACTCCCATTTTCGTAACTTGAGTTTTCGGGTCAAAAACCGTCTTGTTTTGGTGTCAAAATGCAACTTTTGATGTTTAAAATCACTGGGAATCGATAGCCCTTTCAATCCCGAACATTTCCATGTCAAAAACTTCGATTTTGGGTCAAAAATCTGGAAAATCTGGAAAACCCGTAGGTTTCTCCGTCGCCCAGCTTGAAGGCGTCGAATCAGTCCATTCGATCGAATGAGTCAATCGAATCAGTCCATTCGATCGAATGAGTCAACCGAATCAGTCCATTCGATCGAATAGGGAAGCAACCGAATGGTCTCCATCTTATTCGACCGAATGAGCTTCATATCCGACCGAACGAGTTCCTATTCGATCGAACAAGTGCCATGTCCAAGCCGAACGAGTTTTCCCAACTGGTTCGATCGAGTGTGTGTCTAGTTCGATCGAGTGTGCCTCAGATTCGATCGAATATGTCCCTATTCGACCGAATCAAGCCAGAACCAAGCCGAACGAGTTTTCCCAACTGGTTCGATCGAGTGTGTGTCTAGTTCGATCGAGTGTGTCTCAGATTCGATCGAATATGTCCCTATTCGATCGAATCAAGCCAGAACCAAGTTGTTTCCAAGATTCGCCTGAAGTGAAGTTCGTTTATGAAATAAATTAAAAACCTAATGGAAAATGTGTTAAGGCGGTTATCGAAAATGAGTAGTGGTAATAGTAGTAGTAGTAATTGATATGTGTAAATATTATACAGTTAGCCGAGCCCAGTTAAAGAAAGGAATTACGATCAACGGCGAGCGTAACAGGATCCAGGTGAGTTTCTAGCCCCATTCCTTGTTATGTTTTCGGGGCTGTGTGCATACTTGATGTGTTGTTAATACATTTATCCAAAGTGATAAGTGTATGCCATAGGTGATATATGTGATATGTATGAATGATTGCTTGATGGTTCGTGAACGATCTTCGGATATTGCACGTACTGTCAGGTTGTAACGTTATAAATATGGCAAGTATGATATGTATGTTTATGTGTATGAACGTAAGAAAGTTAATAAAAGAAGGAAATGACGGTTGTATGGTTGTATGGTTACGAAAGGGGTACCGAGCCCTAATAATACTCGAGGTATGATGTATGGTTGTATGGTAACGAAGAGGGAATCGAACCCTACTAATATTCGAAAACATGGGACCAGACCCTAATAATATCTGTGATGTTAGGGACCAGACCCTAATAATATCTGTGATGTTAGGGACCAGACCCTCATAATATCTGTGATGATAGGGACCAGACCCTTATAATATCTGTGAGGTTATAGGGCGAAAGGCTCTTTAAAACGTATGATTATGAATGTAAAGAAAGTATGTAAGTAAGAAAGAAAGTATGTAAGTAAGAATGAAGGTATGAGTACTTATGTGTGTATGAAAGAAAGTTATGAGGTTAAGTACGTATGTATGTAACAAGGTATTGTATGGTAGTGTATGATTAACTAGAACTCACTCAGCGTAGCTGACTTTTAGTATGCACGCAGGTGAGTAGGATGAGACAGCTGGCTTGAGTGGAGGACACATGGCAGAAGACTAAAGCCTGGCATCTGAAGATCCGATATGTTTTATAAGTTACGTTTGATTTTGAAAGACAAGAGGAATGTTTAAAGACATGATTATGAATTGATATGTAATGTTTTATGAAAGTTTTATATTCCGCGTAAAGTTTTTAATTAACTCTGATATTTAGAACTGTGTTTATGAGTAAATCCAACACGAAAGTAGGGTTACCGGTAACGGGGCCTTACAAGTTGGTATCAGAGCAAAGTTCGAGAGATTTAAGCATCCTACATGCTTAGACTCGAACAGAGAATGGGATTTAAGTAAGAAAGGAAAGAAGATGCCAGTTCAAGAATGCCATGTGTCGCTCAAGCAAGATCAGTAAAGGTAAAGTGCATGATTAAATGATGTATGTTAATAAGAAAGAAAGGATATGTGAACGAAAGGGATAGGAATAATTGACTGTTTAAATTGACAAACTGCTTAAGTAGAACCAGCACAAATAGACTCATAAAGGGAAGTGTATATGACACGGAAAGTAACGTGATCAGCTAATCACAACTGGCCACTGTTATTACCTGTTAGCCTTACTATCCTTGTACTAGATAGTTCCTTGAGTGATGATGTTTGTGTTTTTTTTTTCCTTTAGAATACTGATGGCTGGAGCTGGAGAATTTGTTGAAGCTGGGGGTCGCACTGGACGTCGTGGCAGGCCTCGTCTTGTCCGGCAACCCTCGGTAGAAGAAGCTTCCCACACCGAAGATGACGGAAGCGCAGCTGGAGGAGACCAGAACAACAACGAGGAAGTTCAACTTAGCCCTGCAGTTCAAGCAGCCATTGTTCAGGCTGTAGTTGCTGCTGTGAAGAACCTGAATCCCGAAGGATCTGCTGGAAGCCGTGAACGAACTGCTGAAGGAGCGGGTGGTGATGGTAGAAGGGTTGGGGAAGGTGAAAGAGGGGCCTCGAGTGGGGATAAGTCTGTGAAAGTCGATGATAGGAGAGGAGGACAAGGTGGGTGCAGCTATAAGTCCTTCAAAGGTTGTGACCCGCCTAAGCTGACTGGTTTAGGAGACGCAATCGCTACTCTCCAGTGGATAACCGCTATGGACAAGGTTATCCGCATTAGCGAATGCCGTCCCGACCAAGCTGTGGGCTATGCTACTCAGTCATTCATAGATGAGGCTATGTATTGGTGGGAGAGTGTGGAGCAGAGGAAGACCCGTGAAGAGATCAAAGGGATGAAGTGGGAAGATTTGAAAGAGTTGGTAATGAAGAAGTTCTGTGCAGATGCCGAGGTTGAAAGAACGGAGATGAAGTTCCAGAATTTAAAAGCCGGTATGATGACGCATCGTGAGTATACCACGGAGTTCAACCGACTATCTAGGTTGGTGCCTGACATGGTTGACACTGAGGTCAAGAGAATCAAGTGTTATGTGAGGGGGTTGCCACAAAAGGTCCGCATGTTAGTCAGGGCGATTCAACCTGCTACTTTTGATTCGGCTGTTGGACTCGCGGAAATGGTCTATGCTGACGTGGCCGCGGATGATAGGGTGGAAAGGGACGAAGAGAAAGAGAAGAAAGGGGTCACTCCTGCTAAACGACCCGGTACTCAGTTATGGAACTCCAAGGATAAGAAACAGAAAGTGTGGGAGAAGAGATCGTGTAAGACCTGCGGAAAGAGGCATGGTGGTGAGTGCAAGTGGGGTAAAAGTTCTAACGTTTGTCTCAAATGTGGAAGGGCTCATGGTGGGGAATGCAGAATGGGGTCGAATGCCTGTTATAAGTGCGGGAAGGTAGGGCATTATGCCAATGAGTGCAGTGCGAAGCCAGCATGTTACAAATGTGGCAAGACAGGCCATATGTCAAGGGAGTTCACTGAAGGTGTAGCTGGAGGTAGTGGAAAGAAGGATGCCGAACAAGCTAGGCCCAGAACTAGAGCCTACATGCTGACCCAGGAACAAGCCAGGCAGATTCCGGATGTCGTCACAGGTACGTTTCTAGTGAACGATGTTTCCGCTTCTGTATTATTTGATTCTGGTGCGAATAGAAGTTTTGTAGCTACGACGTTTAGTAAACTAGCTAAAATGAAAGGCTGCCGAGTGTCTGAAACTTTTGTAGTAGAAACCGCAAGTGACACTTCGGTGAAAATAACAAAAATGGTAAAGAATTGTAAGATAGAGTTAGAGGGACATGAGTTCCCTGTTACTTTGTATGTTATGGCCTTAGGAGGGTTCGATGTAGTCTTGGGTATGGATTGGTTGTCTGAGTTTGAGGCTCAGATAGTATGTAAAAGTAAGATGATAAGGTTAAAGTCATTGGATGGTAGTGCGGTGACGGTTTATGGTGATAAGGAGAGTTGTGGGCTTAATGTCATTTCGATGATAAAAGCCGAGGGTTTGTTAAGGCGAGGGTGCGGTGCCTACCTGGCGTATGTTGTCAACGCTACGGCCGAGACGAAAGAAATGAAGGATGTTCCTATTGTGCGCGACTACCCAGAAGTATTCCCTGAGGATCTTCCGGGGCTGCCACCGGAGCGAGAAATAGAATTTCAGATAGATTTAATACCAGGAGCCCAGCCCGTCGCGAAAGCGCCTTACCGTCTAGCACCGTCCGAGATGAAGGAATTAATGTCCCAACTGCAAGAACTCCTCGACAAGGGTTTTATCAGACCGAGTGTTTCTCCATGGGGCGCACCGGTTTTGTTTGTGAAGAAAAAGGATGGAAGTATGAGAATGTGCATAGACTATCGAGAGTTGAATAAGCTTACGGTAAAGAATAGATACCCCTTGCCTAGGATTGACGATCTGTTTGACCAACTGCAAGGTTCGAGTTGGTTCTCACGAATAGATCTCAGATCAGGCTACCATCAGCTGAAGGTGAAAGAGGTAGACATCCCTAAAACAGCGTTCCGAACGCGGTATGGACACTACGAGTTCCTTGTAATGTCATTCGGTCTAACAAATGCTCCTGCAGCATTTATGGACATGATGAATAGGGTGTGTCGACCGATGTTGGATAAGTCGGTTATCGTCTTCATCGATGACATATTGATTTATTCAAAGAGTGAGTCTGACCATGCCGAGCATCTGAGAGAGGTATTGGAAGTTCTGAAGAAAGAAAGGTTGTACGCCAAGTTTTCGAAGTGCGCGTTCTGGTTAAGAGAAGTGCAATTTTTAGGTCATGTGGTTAATCCGGAGGGGATTACCGTGGACCCAGCTAAGATTGAAGCGATAACGAATTGGAAGACTCCGCAGAATCCGACTGATATACGAAGCTTCCTAGGGTTAGCTGGCTACTATAGGAGATTCATCGAAGGTTTCTCCAAGATAGCCGCACCGCTGACCGGTATGACCCGAAAGTCGATAGTATTCAGTTGGGGAAAATTTCAAGAAGAAGCCTTTGAAGAGTTAAAGAGAAGACTCACGCAAGCTCCAATCCTTACTTTACCCGATGGTGATGAGGATTTTGTTGTTTGTGCTGATGCCTCGCATCAAGGGTTAGGTTGCGTGTTGATGCAACGAGGGAAGGTGATAGCCTACGCGTCCAGACAGTTGAAGGTCCATGAGAGTACTTATCCGACGCATGATTTGGAGTTAGCAGCTGTAGTGCATGCTCTTAAGATATGGAGGCATTATCTGTACGGCACTAAGTGTACTATCTATACCGATCATAAGAGTTTAAAGTACTTCTTCGAGCAGAAAGAATTGAACATGAGGCAGAGAAGATGGTTAGAATTGATAAAGGATTACGACTGTGAGATTAAGTATTACCCCGGTAAAGCTAACGTGGTTGCTGATGCGCTAAGTCGTAAGAATGAGGAAGTCCTTGCAACAGTGAAGTCATACAAGCTGATTGTGAACTCGAGTCTTTTTGAAGAAATCATCAAAGTGCAGTCGGAGGTGTTAGTAGATGAAGGGTTAGTAAAGAAAGAAAGGATTTATGGCCAGCAAGATGAGTTGGTGGAAAACACTCATGGAGTTAAGACTAGGTTCGACCGTATGTGGATCCCACGCCATGGTGATCTTAGAAGTCGAATCTTAGATGAAGCTCATAAGTCAAGGTACTCAATCCATCCAGGAGCTACAAAGATGTACCAAGACTTGAAAAGAGATTACTGGTGGCCAGGATTGAAGAGCGATGTAGTGGATTATGTTGGTAAGTGCTTAACTTGCTTACAAGTCAAAGCCGAACACCAAAAGCCTTGTGGGAAGATGCAACCGCTAGAGATACCTGAGTGGAAATGGGAACACATCACCATGGATTTCATAACTAAGCTACCTCGTACAGCTAAGCAACATGATACCATCTGGGTGATTGTGGACCGTTTGACCAAGAGTGCTCACTTTCTGCCCATACGAGAGGCCATCTCGTCAAAAACGTTAGCAAGCTTGTTCATTAAAGAAATTGTAACCAAGCATGGAGTACCGTTATCGATCGTGTCTGATAGGGATACACGGTTTACTTCGAGGTTCTGGAAGAAATTTCATGAAGCTATGGGGACGAGGTTGAACATCAGTACGGCGTATCATCCTCAAACCGATGGACAGTCTGAAAGGACGATCCAAACCCTTGAGGATATGCTACGTGCTTGCGTTTTAGATTTTGGTGGAAGTTGGGATGATCATCTGCATCTGGCAGAGTTCTCCTATAACAACAGTTACCATTCGAGTATTGGTATGCCACCGTTTGAGATGCTGTACGGTAGACGATGTAGAACCCCGGTGTGTTGGGGTGAGATTGGTCAGAAGGAAATGGGAAGTATAGAAGTGGTTCAAGAAACGTCTTCAAAGTTCGATCAGATCAAAGCAAGAATGAAAGCCGCTCAAGACAGACAAAAGTCTTATGCGGATAAGCGGCGACGACCAATTGAGTTTAACGTTGGCGACTATGTGATGCTTAAGGTCTCGCCTTGGAAGGGGATTATCCGTTTTAGGAAAAGAGGAAAGTTGAGTCCGAGGTACATTGGACCGTTCAAGATTGTAAAACGTGTGGGTGAAGTAGCTTACAAACTGGATTTACCCGATGAGTTAGAAGGAATTCATTCAACCTTCCATGTTTCTCATCTGAGGAAGTGTCTAGCTGATGACACGTCTCACGTGCCCTTAATGGACATCGAGGTTGATGAACAATTGAACTACATCGAGCAACCGATAAAGATCGTTGATCGCAAGGAGAAGCAGCTTCGTCACAAGATTATACCCTTGGTCAAAGTGATATGGAAACACCGCAAGGGATCAGATGCTACTTGGGAAGTCGAGGATGAGATGCGCAAGTTTTACCCTAGTTTGTTTATGTAATAGTTAGGTTTCGGGGACGAAACCTCTTTAAGGGAGGAAGACTTGTAACATCCTAAAATTTTTATATGATAAATAAAAGAAAGTTATGTTTAGTAATTTCACGTTGTAGTTATTTAATGTCGAGAAAGGAACGGGTCATGGGCTTAGATTACGTAAGATGGGTTAAATGAGAATGGGCCTTGGGTCCGTGGGCTCGAGAGATATAAATACCCATCCCGAGCCCAAAATACCATTTCACTAACTCCCTTTCACTCCCACACCCAAACACTCTCAATTCTAGAGAGAGAAACTAGAGAGAGAAAGTTCTCAAATCACAAATCCGAGTCCACAATCTTGTTCCTAATCGTTTTTGGTAAGTCCCTCTCGAAAATCATCCGTTTTCATAACCATTTTCGGCCTCAAATCGAGCAAAAACTCCCATTTTCGTAACTTGAGTTTTCGGGTCAAAAACCGTCTTGTTTTGGTGTCAAAATGCAACTTTTGATGTTTAAAATCACTGGGAATCGATAGCCCTTTCAATCCCGAACATTTCCATGTCAAAAACTTCGATTTTGGGTCAAAAATCTGGAAAATCTGGAAAACCCGTAGGTTTCTCCGTCGCCCAGCTTGAAGGCGTCGAATCAGTCCATTCGATCGAATGAGTCAATCGAATCAGTCCATTCGATCGAATGAGTCAACCGAATCAGTCCATTCGATCGAATAGGGAAGCAACCGAATGGTCTCCATCTTATTCGACCGAATGAGCTTCATATCCGACCGAACGAGTTCCTATTCGATCGAACAAGTGCCATGTCCGACCGAACGAGTTTTCCCAACTGGTTCGATCGAGTGTGTGTCTAGTTCGATCGAGTGTGCCTCAGATTCGATCGAATATGTCCCTATTCGACCGAATCAAGCCAGAACCAAGCCGAACGAGTTTTCCCAACTGGTTCGATCGAGTGTGTGTCTAGTTC
Organism: Bidens hawaiensis; assembly: GCF_021521415.1. Taxonomy (NCBI): domain Eukaryota; kingdom Viridiplantae; phylum Streptophyta; class Magnoliopsida; order Asterales; family Asteraceae; genus Bidens; species Bidens hawaiensis. Next base: position 49,396 of record NW_027497868.1, read on the forward strand.
GATCGAGTGTGTCTCAGATTCGATCGAATATGTCCCTATTCGATCGAATAAAGCCAGAACCAAGTTGTTTCCAAGATTCGCCTGAAGTGAAGTTCGTTTATGAAATAAATTAAAAACCTAATGGAAAATGTGTTAAGGCGGTTATCGAAAATGAGTAGTGGTAATAGTAGTAGTAGTAATTGATATGTGTAAATATTATACAGTTAGCCGAGCCCAGTTAAAGAAAGGAATTACGATCAACGGCGAGCGTAACAGGATCCAGGTGAGTTTCTGGCCCCATTCCTTGTTATATTTTCGGGGCTGTGTGCATACTTGATGTGTTGTTAATACATTTATCCTAAGTGATAAGTGTATGCCATATGTGATATATGTGATATGTATGAATGATTGCTTGATGGTTCGTGAACGATCTTCGGATATTGCACGTACTGTCAGGTTGTAACGTTATAAAGCCATATGTGATATATGTGATATGTATGAATGATTGCTTGATGGTTCGTGAACGATCTTCGGATATTGCACGTACTGTCAGGTTGTAACGTTATAAATATGGCAAGTATGATATGTATGTTTATGTGTATGAACGTAATAAAGTTAATAAAAGAAGGAAATGACGGTTGTATGGTTGTATGGTTACGAAAAGGGTACCGAGCCCTAATAATACTCGAGGTATGATGTATGGTTGTATGGTAACGAAGAGGGAATCGAACCCTACTAATATTCGAAAACAGGGGACCAGACCCTAATAATATCTGTGATGTTAGGGACCAGACCCTAATAATATCTGTGATGTTAGGGACCAGACCCTAATAATATCTGTGATGTTAGGGACCAGACCCTCATAATATCTGTGATGTTAGGGACCAGACCCTTATAATATCTGTGATGTTAGGGACCAGACCCTTATAATATCTGTGATGTTAGGGACCAGACCCTTATAATATCTGTGAGGTTATAGGGCGAAAGGCTCTTTAAAACGTATGATTATGAATGAAAAGAAAGTATGTAAGTAAGGAAGAAAGTATGTAAGTAAGAATGAAGGTATGAGTACTTATGTGTGTATGAAAGAAAGTTATGAGGTTGAGTACGTATGTATGTAATAAGGTATTGTATGGTATTGTATGATTAACTAGAACTCACTCAGCGTAGCTGACTTTTAGTATGCACGCAGGTGAGTAGACTGAGACAGCTGGCTTGAGTGGAGGACACATGGCAGAAGACTAAAGCCTGGCATCTGAAGATCTGATATGTTTTATAAGTTATGTTTGATTTTGAAAGACAAGAGGAATGTTTTAAGACATGATTATGAATCGATATGTAATGTTTTATGAAAGTTTTATATTCCGCGTAAAGTTTTTAATTAACTCTGATATTTAGAACTGTGTTTATGAGTAAATCCAACACGAAAGTAGGGTTACCGGTAACGGGGCCTTACAGGGGGGGGGGGGGGGAGAAAATTAAAAAAGTACAAAAAATATTGTGTTTTTTTTTGTATGAAAAAATTAAAAATATGAAAATATGAAAAATATAAAATTTGAGAAATGTGATCTGACATATATGGGAAATGATGGTACATTGACTTAGCAGACCTAACACATGAATAAATTATACTAAAAAGTGTCGTAAGATCAATTGCATGATATGTATTATAGGCTTAACAGATCCTATAAGTGCTGAAAAGATATAAACCTGAATGCTTGCCAAATCTAGTGGTATGGCATATTGATGCTCAATTAATATCTATTTTAATTATCAAAAAGTTTAAATATTGTTGTGTGTACATGTGTTTATTTTGCAAAAAAATTCAACTTATTTTTGTTTATATTTTACAAAGAAATTCAACTTTATTTTTTCTTTATTTTTCCTTAAGTCTTGGATCCTCTATGCGTGCAGTAATATCGATATCAGAGTTAAGACCTAAGTATCCTGCTTTAATTTCTTGGTGTTTCGTACAAGCCTTGGACCTTCTCCGAATATATAAGCACAAACGTGTGAAAGTCATGTATCGAACTGGAGGTTAAGGCCGTGTACAACTTCAACTTAATTTATCTTTTTATCTTGTTAAAATGGATCCTTATCTGGGTGTAGTAATACCGATCTTAAGGGGAAATTTTAACCTTTTGCTTTATTTTCTTTTTGTTATTTTTGCATGGGTCACAGCTAATCATGTTAATAAAAGAAAATTTTATACAAGTGAAATCCATTGTATAAGATATACAAATCGTGTCTAATATATGGGGTCCACATAATATTTGTGCTTAATTGAATCTTAATACGTATCGTAAAGTTACTGAAGGATCTGTATATAGTTTAAGGTGGACAATTATATCATCAATCATCGTTGGATTATGTGCGTAATAATGTCGAAATTGAAATGGAATCTAGGACGTTACTAGTCAATATGTTCCCATGTCGCTATCTTTCCCACAAAAATATAAGTTATTCTTATGACTTACATTTACTGCTTTAATTCTCTTTCGTTGTTTTGAGAAAAATACAAAAAGATTTTAGGTGTGTTTTTATATAAATTTTTAAAAATAAAAAATATTTTTGGTGTGTTTTAGCATAAAGTTTGTAAAAACCAAAAGATTTTGTTATTTACAATATATTTTTGATCTTCCGACAACCAATACACATTTTCAAATCGTTTTTGCCTAGTTTCAAGAATTGTTTTCACCACTACACATTTCTGTTCATACTTTTTTGTGCTCAAATGCGAAATCAAGATAAAGATATATAGTTTATTGATGGAATGTGTTAATTGACTGTAGTTTTGACAAAATGATGATATTCAATTCTTGTATCTTCTCAAGATGGTGAATTAGTTAATGGCAGGGTATTAGAGTTAACGAGGAGTGAAGATGTTGATCGTGCGTACATGATTGATGCTGATAAAGCTTGGAGACGTACATCTAATGCCAAGGGGGAGTCTGTTAGTGCAACATCTATGATGTGCTAAAAGTAGTTATAATATTATTAACTAAAACTATGCTAATCTAAACACTAAGTAATAATTCTAGACTCTGAACTTAACTAAAACTACTAATCGGCAAGTGAACCGATCGACTCTAGTACAGCTAAGTAAGTCTGGATATCAAACCCACAAGACTCTTTAAATTGCGTACACTAGCTATACTAGACTTAACTACAGGCACGACTATTTATTTATATTATTATGGGGGGTTTTACTAAAATACTAATATTACATTAATATTAAAATTATTCATTAAACTTTAGACAACTTAAAACTAGACTTAATTCAAATGATGACGAACAACCACCTAGGTTAGAAGCCCTAATGCATCAATTATAAAATGGTTGAAAATTCAAAGTTATGGAACTGGGATATTAAACTATTCGCTTAAAGGGAAATCGAACAGGACCCTTGACCCTTCTCAAGAAGACACATATGGAATTCTAATAAGCGACTAAAATTACCGGTTTTAATTAAACTCGCTTATGGTTACTAATTTACTTTATAACAAGTACCTCTATAAGAAATCCTACCTTACAACGCGTAAATAAAATGTAGTCTAAAGAAATTACTAGACTAGATAAACAAAGCTGATAAATCAAACCTACACGGACTCCTTACAGAGAACTAAATCAAGCAACTTAACCAACCAAGACCTATCACATAATCTATCACCTTACAGCTATTTAGATTAACAGCACACTTAGATATACTTGGTTAATTATTATTGTTCTATGGTTTTAATGCATATCAAGCACAAACTAGTAAAAAACACACAGTATATGACCTAACAGAATCTTATTATATGACAAACAATCACCAAAGAAACTGTGAAACAATAAAACTAACCAAACAAACCTAAGCACAGATATTCATCGAATGAATAACAACAAATATCGTACTTAATCATAAACCATAACAAAAACGAAATCCAAACCAAAATCAAATGTCAACAAAATTTCATCATAAGCCTAGGCGGTCTAAGGGTTTAGCCAACAACCATACTTAAGAACAAAAGAAAATAAATAGTTCAAATAACAAATTCATAATGAAAATAATAAATTCGAACCAAATGATAATATTTTTTGGATGAGTATGTGTTAAACCCGAACGCTCTCTGCTCGAACTAAAGACTTTTTCTCTAATATTGATGTTGCTTCAAAAGAACCTTTTGCCTCTCTAATTATCTTTTGGCTTCCTGCCTATTCTCGATTTTTTTCAGTAGGGTTTTTTTTTATTTCCTCCTAATAATTATTGCCGACTTCCTCTTGTTCCTCTTTTATATGCTAGCTTAACTTTAAATCAAAAGTAACTTAGGCTGTCTGACTTCATTATGGGTCCCTGATCCAAAGTAACTACCTTGTTGAATTTTTGTCACAATAAAAAATCATGTACTTCGTTCTAGGCAATTAGCAAATAAAGCATGTAATAACTTGTGGCCTACATCAACACAACATGATTAATAGTCCACATAGATACTTTATTTAGTTATGGTGATGTTTTTATGTGTTAACTTTAAAGGAATCACATTTATATATTCAACATATCTAACCAAATTAACTTTAAATATTAAATATATTAAATTTGTTTTATATTCCACTGGTGCTTTCAAGCTTAGTAAAAATACTCTGTTCTAACTCTTTATCTCTTAGAACCTTAAAAACTCACATATGAGCCAAATAAGAATAATATTCAATAAAATCCTGGCTCAAAGCACTTAAAAGTGTAGGAAACGTTTATAATATTTTTATAGGTTAATTTCATGCTTAAATAAACGTAAAAACCGAGATCACCGATATTGTTGTCCACTTAAACCCATGCCTTAATCTTTACCGGGAAAAATAAGATCCAAAAATTATATTACTCAGTGGTTTACACAATTAAGACCCGCTTATTTTCAGCTTTTACCGGACCAGACCACTCCCAACTTGACTTAAACCTCAAAATTAGCATATTTAAAACATTTGTTGCTCTTTTCTTTTCATGAAAAGTTAAGACCATGAAGGGTATTAAACATCCACCTAAGCTTAAGCATCAAAGTCTACCAAGCAGCCATTAGATACGTTAAGGTATAATTAGTTAATTAGCTAGTGTTCCCCACAACATGACATACCCCGGTTATCAAGAAATACCCCGAACCCATTACCATAGATGAGTATGCATGATTTAATATGTAGGGTTTACATGTGGCGTGTCCCTTGTGGTCCGTTTCTTAATGGTAATGAGGCGCGAGCAAGGGAACCCCACATGGCTAACAGCGTGGATGATCATGTTTAATGTTTTATGTTGCAGAACACTGTGGGTTTGCTCTTTTTTTAGCATTTTAATATTCACAACCCCACTTAGGAGTTGTGAATATCCAGATGAATAAACCGCGTAAAGACTCATAGTCTCCGGACCCGAGGCATTCCATCAATACAAGATTTAAGGTTATAAAACCATACGCCAATGAAATGTAAAACACTAAAGCTAGACAGTTTAAGATTTATATCACCGGCTACTTGCTCTAACGTTAATTCTACCAAAGTATCATATGATAACGTAATCAAAATTTTAAATTCTTTATATTTTCACATGCATACCAACAATTGAGGCTTGAGTATGGCTCGGCCTTTCATTACTTATTTTCCTTGGACAAAACGCTTTACCCACAAGAAATTTCCGTTTACCCATTTTATCAAATTGCCCTTTCATTCTCAAGGCTGAGCCTACCGACACATCACATGTTAAATGTGTTTTCTTTTATATTATCTCATATTATTAGTAGTTCGAAAAACCAATTTCCGATAAGCATAATCATCTCCCGCTTTCACTCACAAAACTATATTTGAAAGACATTTTTAAAACTTTTTCAACTTTTTAATTTTTTTAAAAATTTTTATTTATTTTGTTTATTATTAGTTAAAATTAACCTATGACTCAAATATTTTATCCCCACACTTAAATTTTGCATTATCCTCAATGCAAGGATAAGGACGACTTAAAAAAGTAAAATAAAGTTGGACTACAAAAAATTAAAAAACAAAAATAAATTTTTTTTTATTAATCTAGATAATGGAAAAGACTTAGCTAGTAATATGAGCAAGAAAGTTGATGCCAAAGTCTTCTTTCCATGAATGCCCTCCAACTACGAACGTGCTCAACAAATAATACCTCACTTTCACACACGAACTTGAGAGGAAAAAATTCAACAAATCATATCTAATTATATATCTTATCGAATAAACCAATTTGATTGAAATTATGCATTCAAATTATTTCACTAAAACAACAAATATATAAGACATGAATAATCAGGAGCAAATAAATAAACATAAAATATACGACTCCAATGCTACTTCATCCCCACACTTTTCTTTTTCAATATACTCTACCTTGGGGATCGTCTCTCTAGCTCACTCAATATTTACATTACCTAGCAAAACATAAAAACATAAATACAAAGAAGAACTACAAAAAACTACGTTAGTAACTTGATTAATTATACAAACTCCGCGAAACCTCCCCACACTTGAACTCAATCAGGAGGTTTCTCCTTGACTCGGACCCTATCTAACCCGTTTAATTCCACCTGGTACTTGTTAAACATTATAATTATATCATTGGAATTGAACATTGTTTTAAAAATCATTAACGGGTCAGACCACCAAAACCTAAACTTACCAAGCATGACCCGGATGCATGGCATGTATCGAGAAGACTGGTCGTGCTTCAATTTCAATGGCTTCTTCTTTCCTATAGACCATCCTCTGATTTGTAAATAGTTCCGATTAGCGGATATTTTTTTCTTCGCCTTTTCCCGTGGTTTTGATTTTTTAGCAACATTTATTATATGAACCACGGGCCAGCTGTGGTGTTCTTCCACTACCACCACTTCCATATCTTCTAGTAGGGCATAAAAAAAATGCTAAATCACCCTCCTGATCGAACTTTACTACTTCGTCGTACTCAGGCAAATATTCTAATTCCAACTCCAAAAACTCATCCTCCTCGCACAACTTATTCTCAACCATTTTCTCAACACCAAATATCAACTCAAGTGAATCTCCCAAATCCACTTCATCCTCTATCTCTTATTTCTTCACTAACAACCTCTTGTAAGAAGCTCACTCTTCTTCATTTATCTCAACGTCAGAGTCACTCCAGTAATCAGTAAAAGTAACCTGTGAAATCGGAGGTGGGACTTCAACGTCCATTTTTGTCTCCGTTGCTTGAATGATCTCCTAATCTGACTCATCCTCACCAAAGGGAATACACTCCTCTATCTGATTTTGCAACCCTACACCCTCAAACTAGATCATTGGCTCATTAAATTGTATTTTACTCATTAAGCCTCGTCGAAATCCTTTGCAATACTTGAAAGTGGTGCATATTTATCACAACTATGGATGACACGTAAAAAATCATGTAATATCTCTTCTGGATGTGGCATGTGATCCATCATTGCGCCAGATGAGTCTTTACATCCGAGAACATTCCCCATCAAATCAAACACCATGCAAAATATAGGCTCGTAGTAACACTCCATGACAATCACTGTAAGATAAACTTAAATTGAAAAGGATCATGGGCACCAAATTGTAGTAATAAAGAATATATTAAAGAAATATAAACAAAATTAAAGAAATTAGACTAAACAATATTAAAATAACTCCTACGACTCAAAACAGACTCGAAAAAACAAAAAGAAAATTAAAATAAAATAAAGACTACATGGACTCCTACGACTCAATAACAAAAACAAAACAAATAGCACATATGTAGCAAGTAAGTCTAATCAAAGTTAATATCGCAATCGCAAGAGTCCCCGACAACGGCGTCAAAATATTGATGTGATAAAAGTAGTTATAACATTATTAACTAAAATTATGCTATTCTAGACACTATGAAATAATTCTAGATTTTTAACTTAACTAAAACTACTAACCAACAAGTGAACCGGTCGACTCTAGTACAGCTAAGTAAGTCCGGATATCGAACCAATGATACTCTTAAAATTACGTACACTAGCTAAATGAGACTTAACTAAAGACACGACCGTTTATTTATATTTGTGACAACTTCCAATTTTCAGGTTTATCTCTGTTAACTAAACACGGTTAGTTCTGTTAACTACGTTAATGAACTCTCATGCATGTACTGTCATGTATGCATACATTAAGTCAGTCGTGTCGTTGGTGACCTAGGTAAGAGTAACTAGTTGTTGGTAACTAAAATAATAAACTTGTCACACATGTTATAAGGTAACTATAATAATAAACTTGTCACGCATGTTATAATAAACATGATATGTTACATGTATAATATATCAATCAATCAATCAATCATACCCAGTGGAATCCCACCCATAGCAACACTATAAGTAGGGTATGGGGAGGGTGGGATGTAGGCACACCGTACCTCTATCTGATAGGATAGAGAGGTGGCTTCCAGTGAGACCCTCAGCTCAAAGTAACATAGTCTGTGAGAAAATAAGTAGCATCAACGTACAATAGTAGTAAAATTGATAATAACACTTAGTAAAATTACCAATACATGTATAGATAACCATATAGAACTATATGAGAAGAGAAACATAATGGTGTGTGACCAAAATTAGGTAAAGAAACAAAAAAACCTCTAAGGTATTCCTTTCTCCCTAAAAATCCTTAGCCTTAATTCTAAGTCTCCAAGAATTTCTATCCTCAACCATGTCCTCTGGGAGGTTTAGGTCTAGCAAATCATGTCTAATCTTCTCGTCCCAAGTCAATTTAGGTCGTCCTCGACCCCTCCACCCTCTATAGTAATGTTTTCAACGGATCTAACAGGGTTCATCGACTGTCTTCTCTTCACATGTCCAAACCATCTCAATCTCCACTCTCTTATCTTGTCGGATATGTTAGCCACTCCTAATCTCTCCCGAAACACCCTGTTTCTTATTCGGTCTAACCTTGTGTGCCCACACATCCAGCATAACATTCTCATCTCTGCTACATCCATTTTCCGCTCTTGTACCTTCTTGATGGACCAACAATCTGTTCCATATAACATTGCAGGTCTAACTGCAACCCTATAAAATTTTCCCCTTAGTTTAGTTGGGAATCTCTTGTCGCACAATATACCCGTGGCTGCTCTCCATCTACACCATCCTACTTGCACTCGATGTGCCACATCGCTGTCTAATTCCCCATCGCTCTGGACAAAAGATCCTAGGTACTTGAACTTCGTTACCTGCGTGACCATTTTCCCTTCAATGGCGATCTGAACGTCCTCATTGTCATTTACCCCACTAAAATCAAAGTGTAGGTACTCCGTCTTAGAGCGATTAATCCTTTTGTCTCTAAGGCTGTTCGCCACTCCTCTAGCCTCTGGTTTAGTTCTTTTTTACTCTCAGCAACTAACACAATATCATCTACGAACAACATGCACCACGGGAGTGTCTCTTGAGTTGACTTTGATAACTCATCCAGGACTACTTCAAAAAGAAACAGACCCAACGCTGAACCCTGGTGAAGGCCTACCTCCACGGGGAAGAAATTGGTATCCCCCACTGGCGCACGGGCACTTGTTTCACTCCTGGTATACATATCCATAATAACCTCTATATATTTCCTTGGAACCCTTCTACCCTGTAGGCACTTCCAAAGAACTTTGCATGGCACACTGTCGTACGCCTTTTCTAGGTCAATAAACACCATATGAAGGTCGCGCTTCTTCTCCTTATACTTTTCCATTAATCTTCTTATAATGTGTATTTCCTCTGTGGTGGAACGCCCCGGCATGAAACCAAACTGGTTCATTGTAACCTGGGTTTCCCACCTAAGTCTAACATCTATCACTCTTTCCCAAAGCTTCATAGTATGGCTTAGTAGTTTGATTCCTCGGTAGTTACCACAACATTGGGCATCTCCTTTGTTCTTATAGATAGGGACTATGACACTGGTCCTCCACTGGTCTAGCATTTTACCAGATTTGAGGATAATATTGAACAAATTTGTTAACCACATGAGTCCTTCTTCTCCCAGGCACTTCCACACCTCGATGGGTATGTTGTCCTGGCCAGCCGCCTTAGCCCTTCCCATCCTCCTAAGTGCAGTCTAGACCTCTTCCCATGTGATCCGTCGGCAGTAGCAGTTATTCGGTTGTTGTCGTTGGGGGTTGTGTTGTCATATTCCTCTTGGTAGGCTCTCCCATTGTTAATGAGATCGTGGAAGTATGTTTGCCATCTTAAATTGATGTCTTGCTCCTTAACCAGTACATGGCCTTCTGTATCCTTTATAAAATTCACATGCCCTAGATCTTGCCTTCTACGCTCCCTGGCTTTGGCAATCTTAAACATAGCATGTCCCTCCTCTTTTGTTTCTAAACGTTCATACATCCGTTTATAGGCCTTGTTTTTTGCTTTCGACATCGCCTTCTTCGCCTCTCTCTTGGCTGTTTTATAAGTCTCCCTCAATTCCACTCGCTCCTCCTCGTTCGTGCACCTCATAAGCTCCCTAAAGCTTAGTTGTTTTTCCCTTATCTTGTCTTGTACGGCCTCATTCCAACACCAAGACTCCTTATGCCCACCTGTATTTCCTGTTGTGACCCCGAGAGTCTCCTTTGCTACTTGAATGATAATTATTGCCATAGATTCCCATATCTGAGTTGAGTCCCCATTTAGTTGAGCCAATGTATGCAACATGAGTTTATCCTTAAACAGTGGAAGCTTTTCGTTCTTCAAATTTCCCCATCGAATATTAGGTGTACATCTCCTTTGTCGAACCGTCAGCTTAATTCTGAAGCTTATATCTGCAACCAACAGTAGATGTTGAGCCACGACCGTCTCCCCCAGTATAACTTTGCAGTCCTTCCACCAACGTCGGTCTCCTTGCCTCATCAAAAGGTAATCAATTTGCGTGTTGCGTCCGCCACTACTAAAGGTGATCAAATGTGGATCTGGTTTCTTAAAATACGAATTTATAATACCTAGGTCGTGGGCCACAGCAAACTCAAGAAGCTCTGTGCCGGTCTCATTCCTATTACCAAAACCGAAACCCCCATATACGGCTTGGAAACCATTGTTGGCCCTACCAATGTGTCCATTAAAATCCCCTCCTATACAAATCCTCTCACCCCTAGGTATGCCCCTTACCACCGCGTCAAGGCAATCCCAAAATTCTCTCTTTTCCTGATCCCCTAAGCCTATATGGGGCGCGTAGGTGCAAACTACTGCCACTACTTCCTCTCCCAATACTAATCTCAACACCATAATCCTATCGTTATGTCTTATCACTTCCACCACACTAGTTTGTAGTTCCTTAGCCACTAGAAATCCCACTCCATTCCTAGCTCCATCCGACCCTGAGTACCACAAATTTATATCCGTTACACTCGGCTCATCTATGCCCTTTCCACTTAGTCTCCTAAAGGCAAGCTATCTGAACCTTACGTCTTTTAAGCACATCTACCAATTCTAGGAACTTACTATTTAGTGTTCCTAAATTCCAAGATGCCAAACGCAATATAAGCTCCCTATCTTTACCCTGGCCTATAGCCCTCATTTTAGGACATGGTCTCAAGCGGTGGTCATGGTTCCTACGCTTTATGATTGCAACTACTCACACAAATACAAGCAATAGAGTACCCAATCACCAATTAATGACCCAAAATAATAATAATAATAATAATAATAATAATAATAATAATAATAATAATAATAATAATAATAATAATAATAAATAAGTAAATAAACAATAATAGTAAAAATAAAAATAAAAACCAGAAAAGCAAAAAGATGTGGATTGGACGCAAAAACAAAAACCCAAATCTCAAAATCAACAATTAATAAGAAACCCAAATATCATGACAATTGAGGTTCCATAAAAAACCCAATACCCAGCTCGCTTCAAACAAATCAGACAGCTAAACCCAACTCAAATTATGGAATTGACAAATGCAGATGTGCTCAGAAAGAAACAAGGTTAGTAAGTATGGTTAAGATACCTGTGTGCCTCAAAACTAAAAATAAAACAAGATTAATATGACCCTCGTTTCCTTTTTTCCCTTTGTAAGTGAAAGGCTAGAACGATCTTCGCCGATGGTGTGCGTCTTGACTAAAAAAGACAGGCTCCCTGGTAGCTTAAAAGTAGGTTGACGTAAAAAATTCGCCGGACGTCTTACAATCTCGTTGGTTCACTCCTTCGGTTTCAAGCGGTGGCGTGCGGGTGGTTTGTGGCGAACTTGTGGTGGAGACAAGAGGGGTGTGGAGAAGAGAAGAGAGACTTACCTTGTGTCGGAAGCTTTCTAGGTGATACTGCCGGAAAAATTACCGGAGGAAATTGTACGGATATGTGAACGTTTGGGGCGGCTGGGAATTGTATGGAGATAAAAGGAGAGATATATCACAAGTTATATATTCATGTATAATATATGATATGTATAATTGTGTTACATGATTAATATGTTACATGACTAGTTGTTATATGCTTATATGATATTGTAAAAAAGTTGGATAATTAAAATGATGCAACATATGATGTATTACATGACAAATAACTATATGAACTATTAAACCTTAGTTTAAAGAATTACTTAGAAACTGCTTTTAAAAATTGTAACATGTCACAAATAAAATAAAATAAAGTTACCTAAAGTTTGATTAAATTAATTATGACTTAATGAGAGTGTAAATTATAACTGGGGATATAACCCTTTCCTTTCATTCCTCTTTGGCCGTCCACTTCACCACACACACATTCACTTTCGGTTTCTAAAAACTCTCTCAAAGAACATAAGCATTTCGGTGATTTTTGGACGCAAGGGTGTTGGGTCTTTGGATCAAGCAATAAGTAAACATGATTACTATATGTCTTAATTAATATTTTTTATTTTTATTCATGGGATTAGTATCCAAATGATTGGATCATAAAAATAAATAACGTATGATCAAGTTTGATTGTTTAAAAGGAATTTTATGTCTTGTTATAAAATAAAAGATGGAAACCTTTTTTTATATAAATATTATTCTATAAATTCGGTATAATATTTGAAACCATGAGTTTTGATCACATAAAATGGTTCCTTGATGATTTAGGATCACAGGGATATAAATATCATAATCTTTGTAAGTTTTGGTTTGGATCTGCTTGTTGACAGATTTTGTGATCTAAATTGTTTGTTGTATAACTTGTTGATACGATGGTATTTTTTATACTAAGATTAAGTACGTTGAGTCTAGTTTTCAAAACGTTAGAAATCATAATTTTTGCACTTTTATTACTAGTGTTTATTAATTTACAAAATCGGGTTGCAATCCTGATTGAAAAAGAAATTTTCTGAGTTGTGTTGTAAATTGTATAACTTGTGATTGAAAATAGATAATAATGTGATTCCACTTCTGGAATGTCAAAGATTGAAGATGGAATCCAATACAATTGGTCTTGCATCAATTGGACATATATGGAATTATTGGAAAATATTTGTAATTTGTTGTGCAAATACAGAGACTGAAAATAGGTTGTTGTAGATTATGAAGTTTCTATATGCTTGTATGTATTGAAAAATTATAAGAAAATTGTATGTTTTACCTAATAGTTGCAAGTATATGTGGGAATTATATGGTAATTTATTTAAATATGTTGGTTGGTTGGAAAAATCAGTTTTGATTACTTAAAACTTGTTCAAATTGATCAGCATACGGTTTAGTAAAGATAATTGTAGTTTGTATTAGGATTGTTGTAGTAGATTGAATTTTAACTTTATTGGTCAACTTGGAACTATTTGACTAAATGTTTAGACTTACTTGTGAAAAATTAAACTTGGTAAATGTTGGACTTTGTCATAGGATTGCATGAAAAGTGACTAAGTGCAAGTTATATCATGTAACTATTCTAAGTCTATATAATTGGTCAAAACTCACCAACGGGCCGTCGGTCAATATTTTGGGTCAAAGGTCAACAAAACCCAAATTCTAGTCTCGGTCATCGAGACTTGGACTTTTTAGTCAACAGTCAACAAGTTGGACCTTTCGATCAAAAGTCAACGAAAAGTCAAACTTTGGTCAAAGTCAAACGAAAAGTCAAACTTTGGTCAAAGTGAAAAGTCAAACTTTTGTCAAAGTCAACGAAAAGTAAAATTTTGGTCAAACTTCTAATAAACAATGGGATTGTTTGGATACTAAGGATTCTAGGAATCGCTTAGCAAATACTTATAGTGCTTGTATGATTTAGGCACTAGAACAACTTTGACTTAAGCAGTTGACTTTCATTTGAACCGCATTCGAGGTGAGTTTCACTGCCCCTCTTTTTACTTACTCCTTTTGGGGGAGAAAGCATGCATACAAAACCTTTTGGATATTGTAGAATTTTTGAAAACTCATGTGTACATAGTGAACTTAAACTGAAGTCCCCCACACACATTAGACCGTTAACAATTGTACATTGGTTGGGCAATGAAAGGTAGTACTACTGGGTTTGACGAACCTCCTCGGGGCCCTCGGGAGTGGGAGTCACCGGGTGTCTTCATTTACTAGAAATGCAATATGCACTAGTCTTATATTAGACTCCGTGGGTGGCAAACAAACTAACAAGTCAGCCTCAGTCACAATGGAACTTACACTAATGTAACATGATTACTAGCCTAATTAACTAGTGGTATTACTAATACATACATTATCCATACTTTAACATTTAAAATGTTTACTTACTTAATGCTTTGTTTGACAAACTTGTTTGAAACTCAAACTTGTGGACTCACCAATAGTTGTGTTGGCCCATTTTAGCATGTCTTTCTCAGGTCGCTAAGATCAAGTGCACGGATAGGAGTTTCATTCATGGTCACTCATAAACACTGCATCATAACTTGAAACTTTTTAATTAATATGTTATGTCATGCGCGTGTTTTGCGCCTTAGACTATTTGCTTTTGTTTAGGGATTTATCTTTCTCGCTATGTTACGCTTCCGCACTTTAAAACAATAGACGTTAACTCTGAAATGGTTTTCGAAAATATTGGACAATAGAGTTTATTTAAAATATTTAGACATTGTTTGGTGTAACTAATGACTGAGATCCTGGTTTGTCACGCGCCTCACGGTAAAACCCCGCACGTGGAAATTAAGGGTGTGACAATATTATTATGGGGGTTTACTAAACTACTAATATTAAACTAATATTAAAACTAGATAATAAAACTTAAGACGACTTAAACCTGGACTTAATTCAAATAATGACGAACTACCACTTAGGCTAGAATCCCTAATGCATCAATTATCAAATGTTTGAAAAATGCTAAGTTATGGAACCGGGATCTTAAACTATTCACTAAAATATTACAAGGTCTGCTCGTGAAGGAATAAGTTTACTCGAAGACTTGCTTTTACACTTGTGTTTATTTTTAGAATGTTATGTAATGATTAGGGTTTCTAAAATGAATGTAAGAGTGCCTAGAAAAGGAATACAATGTCTAATTAATAGGACACGACTGGCATTCTCTGACATAGTAGCCGCACATGACATTTCACACCTAAACACCCTAACACCTCCATTGTACGTCATTAACAATCAATATAATGGAAATCGTTTGAGTGATTTTGTGTGCGTTTGTTATTAGTATTTGTTACTATTTTTATCAACTTTCTGACTATGGCTGATTTCACCGGCCATTGATAGAGGTTTTCGTTATTATTGTTTGTGGTGATGGTCCGGTTATTTTGAATAGACCCACAAAACTACGGTCTTCACAAGTGTTATCAGAGCATGTGTTAGCTCGTCTGAAGACCAATTTGTTGCTAAAAGGTGATTGTGTTGAAGATTTGTCAAATTTGAGCTGAATATGATGAAGTTCGAAGACAATTACGTAAGAAGACCACTATTTCATTGAAGAGTGACACCACTTGCTCTGTTCTATTCATTTTAAGTTCAAATATGCAATTGATAGGAGGTTTTAAAGTGTTCTATTCATAGATTTGCTGGGTTTTAACAAGATTATCAAATTCATATAACCTCATTTATATGAAAAACGCTGTGGATAAAATAGTTTCAATCTTGTTATTTAGGTGAATATGAAAACCAATTTTACACGCAAAACACAAAACCGGATCCATATTGGAAACTACATGCTATCAAAACAACCATAGGGTATTTTAGCATACTACCTTCAAGATGCTAAGAGAGTTGAAGAGGATTATGATATGAATAGCTAGCCTTCAAGATAGAAGATCCTCAAGCTTGTATATCCTCAAGCCACCAGCAAACACCCTTGTAATGCTATGATTTACACTCAAAAACTATTCCCTGTTCTCTTATTCCCTTGGCCAAAATATTAGAGAGGAGAAAAGAGTATTTTGTTTACTTGTGTATGAGAGAGAAGGTTCAAAGGATGCAAAAAATGCACCACCTATTAAACCATTGAACCCTTATGCATGTTCTTGAAATAAATAAAGTAATAAAGAGATGAGAGAGAGGGCGGAAAAGGGGCGACCACTTGGGTTCCCTCCCAATCATTTCAAACTTAATTTTTATTACTTATTTTATGTATTATAACATAGAATGGTTCAAGTAACATGCAAAATGCAATAAGTCTTGCATATTGCTATATAACTAACTTAAATAACATTGTAGAATATCTTCTCTCAAAGTATAATATATCCTATTTACTTCACAAGCGCAAATATTTAGAAACTAGATTTCCAAATATTCTAAGTGTTAATATTTACTTGTTAGATCGAATCTTAAAATAAATATCATGGTTTTTGTCTTGCTTGTTATTGGGTATGACCCGACTTGGATCATAACGTACTAGCCACATCAGTTGTAAAATGTGTCTTGGGCAGACCGAGTCTAACAATCTCCGACTTGCACAAGATACATAGAAGAATGATACAAGTAATAAATACCACCTAACAACGGTTTACTACCCCTGATACATATAATAAAGTGACATTCAATAACATCATCCCCTTCGAGTCCCTTACTTGAAAATGATTTAAGTGAATCTCTGATTTATCCTTTGTCACAGATGTCATGTTAAATCCAGAGACACAAAGTGATTATTCTCTGTTTATTTAACTTAGCTGGGCTTAGACATCTTACTCTCAACAAATAAGAGTGACAAATCCTTCTTGACTACATACATCTCTCACAATCACCTTCAATTACACCTGATCTTAGCCTTATGTACTATCATGTTTCAGAGCAGCGAAGAAGTAAGTCAAAGTATAATATTTGGTGAATATCAAGACACAATATGTATCTCAGGTTGGAGGATACTATTTTATTCGCCTTTGCTCAAAATTAGTTATGATCAATCACATATATTCCATGTAGTGAGAGCACGTCAATCCAATATTTGTATCCCACAAATATCTATGAACCGTGGTAGCAAATCCTTGCTCTATATTCATACCTTATGAATATCCACCAATCAAAGTTCATAATAGGCTTACCTTCATATTTGTTCCCACAAATATGACCAACTACGGACATTTGGACTAATTAACTTATTCATGGATTTAAACATGCTAAAATGGAACATAACTCATAACGTGACAATCATAAACCATAAAACATAATCATATGAATGAGTCAAAATAACAATTTTTTTGATACCCAAATACAAAAATAGATCAAATCCAATCACTAGAAAATTGAAGTCCTAAGGCGCAAGTATGACTTTCATGTTTTGGCCTTTCTAGGAGCTTCGTGAGTGGATCTGCAATTTTTTCATCGGTGTGAACTTTGCGAATACATATCTTTCTCTTTTCAACCTTATCCCTTATGTAGTTGAATCTCCCCTCAATGTGCCTCGTCTTTTGATGTGCACGGGGTCCTTTATTTAAACATTGGCACCCTCTTTGTCACAAAAGATCTCTAGAGGGTCCTAAATGGTACAGACCACCCCTAGATCGGCAATGAACTTCTTTATCAACGCAGCTTCTTGAGCTGCCAATGAGGAGGCGATGTATTCTGATTCGATGGTGGACAACGCTACCACAACTTTTTTTGAGCACTTTGAGACTGCCCCACCATTCATAACGAAAACATATCCCGATTGTGATCGAGAATCATCTCGATTTGTTTGGAAACTCGCATCCATGTAACCTTTTACAACGAGTTCCTCCTCACCACCCGTATATTAAGAACATATTCGTAGTCCTTTTAAGGTATTTCAGTATACTCTTAACCGCCATCCAATGGATACTTCCTGGATTTTTGTGATATCTACTTATCATGCTCAAAGCGCATGACACATCTGGTCTAGTGCATATCATTGCATACATGATGGATCCTATAGCTGATGCATATGGGATTCCTTCATTTTCTGTTGCTCATCCTTTGAGCTTGGACATGAAGACACAATCAATATCGTTCCTCTTTAAATAGGTACCAAACCTTTCTTAGAGTGCTCCATCCTGAACCTTTTCCAGATTTTATCAATGTATGCGCTTTGGTTTAAACCTATCAATCGCCTTGGTCTATCCCTAATGATCTTTATTCCCAAAATATAAATATAGGTGGCTTCACCATTATTTTTGATGGAAAAACAACTTCCAAGCCAAGCTTTTGCACCTTCCATGGTTGTAATGTCATTTCCAAATAGTAATATATCATCAACATACAATACTAAGGAAGTAAAGATGCTCCCACTAGTTTTCTTATACACACAAGCCTCATCAGCATTGTTGATGAATCCAAATTTCTAAACCTCTTCATCAAAACGGTGATTCCAACTTCTAGATTCTTGTTTCAATCCATAGATTGATATCTTTAACATGCATACTTTATTAGGATGTTTTGGATCAACAAAGCCTTCGACCTGAACCATATAGACAGATTCTTCAAGATGTCCATTTAGGAAAGCGGTTTTGAAATATCTTAATTGACTTTAGCATTGCCACGACCAAAAGGTTTTATCATAGTCAACCCCTTGAGTTTGAGTAAAACCTTTTGCTACAAGTCTTGCTTATCCAACTTTCCATACATATTGGTTTTCTTCTTAAAAACGCACTTACTTCCATTTGGTTTGGAGTTAAGAGGTGGTATAGCCAAATTCCATTCTTGGTTGTCATGCAAGGATTGCATCTCAACATTTATGGCTTCAAGCCATTTTTCACAATCGGATTGTGACATCGCATCATGGTATGTGGTGGGTTCATCCGAATCTACCACATAGCATCCATTCATGAAAAATCCATATCTTTCGGGTGGATTACTAATTCTACCAGATTTTTGAACGTTTTGTGTGTCTTGATCAACCATTTGATCTTTCTCAACAACCTCTTGTTGATTGCTAGTATCAACTAAACGTGTATTGGCTTGTAGTTCTAGATCTAGAGTTCCACCGTTCTACTAATTTCTTCCATAAGGAACTTAGTTTCCAAGAACTCGGCATTCCGAGCAATAAACACCTTTTTCTTGGTTGGGTTGTAGAAATAATATCCCATAGAGTCTTTGGGATATCCTACAAAGATACACTTGGTGGATTGGCTTTCTAGCTTGTTTTGAGTGTTTTTTAAACATATGTTTCACAACCCCATACCTTTAAATATGATAATGATGGAACCCTTCCATGCCATATTATATCCACTTTCTTGGTTGGGGTCATATTTAGAATACGGGCTACGGAGAGCAATGCAAAACCCCAAAATGATAGAGGCAATGTGCTTCTAGCCATCATAGATTGAATCATATCCAATAGAGTTCGATTCCTACACCATTATGCTGTGGTGTTTCGGGTGGAGTGAGTTGTGAGACTATCCTACAACTCCAAAGATGATCTAGAAAAGCATCACTAAGGTATTCACCTCGTCTATCCGAACGAAGTACTTTGATGGTTATATTGAGTTGATTTTCTACTTCATTTTGGAAGATTATGAACATTTCAAAAGCTTCATATTTATGTCTTACAAGTACACATACCCATAACGACTATGATTGTCGATAAAGGTAATGAAGTATCTTCCGCCATTCCTTGTCATTGCCTTAAAAGGACCACATACATCAGAATGTATGATACCTAATAAGTATTTCGCCCTTTCGCTAGTTCCACTAAAGGGTTCCTTGGTCATATTTCTTTGTAAACAAGATTCACACTTATCAAATGAATCATCCTCATTGTTTCCAAAAGACCAGTCTATTGAAGTGTATGAATGCGATCTTTGTTTATGTGACCAAGGCGACAATGCCAAAGATAAGTTACCAAGGCGAAAATGCCAAAGATAAGTCCTACTCAAATCCATTTTGAGTTTCTTGGTTCTTGAATGGTACAACATGTTATCAAAGGATGTGTTATCGATCATGAATTAATTCATAAATGCCATTAGACGGCATTGATTTAAAATAAAAGACATCATTCATTAAAACACAAATACCATTGTTTACGAACTTCAGATCATAACCATATTGTCTTAAAAGAGAAACAGAGATAATGTTCCTAGTCAAGCTAGGAGCAAACAAAATGTTTTTCAAAACAACTTCCAAACCACTTGGAAGCTTCAAAATGTAGTCTCCTTGGGCTTCAACATCAAATTTTGCTCTGTTCCATAAAGAGACTTGTATCTCCTTTCTTGAAATGCTTATTTCTTTTGAACCCCTACAACAAATTACAAATATGAGTTCCACATCCGGTAACCAATACCCATGTGTTAGAAAAAATAAAATTAAGATCAATATGGATCATGAAAGTTCTACCCGAGGTTTTCCCCGCATCCCTCTTATCTTTCAACTCCTTGAGATAGGTTGGACAATTCCTCTTCCAATGTCCTATCTCACCACAATTAAGGCATAGGTCCTCCAAGCTAACCTTTAGCTTCTTCTCCTTTGGTTTGGGTGGTTCCACTTTATCCTTCCCTTTGAACTTACCCTTGACGTGTCCCTTACCTTTGGCAACCTTTGCCTTAGGTTCCGGGTGATGCCTCTTATTATTTCCACCTTCATTGATCGTGAGAACTGGTAAAACCTTTTTAACCATTTACGATTCGGCCGTTTTGAGCATTGCGTGAAGCTCACCAATGCTCTTGTCCCATCCATTCATGTTGTATTTCATAACAAAAGTCTCAAATCTCTTTGTTAGTCCATTGAGGATCAAATCCGTGGCTAACTCTTTTGAGACGGGAAAATTTAGTCGTTCAAGTCGATCAATGTGGCTTTTCATCTTAAGCACATAAGATGAAACCGATTGGGTTTCTTCCATACAACATGCATGAAGCGCTCGAACCATTTCGAACCTTTCCACCCTAGCTTGTGTAAGGAACATTCCTTTAGTTGGGTGATCATGTCTTATGGCTTATGATTTTCACAGTCTATTTGAATCTCGGAAATCATAGTTCTCAACATGAGGCAAGAAACTTGCACCGAATCCTCGGTGTATGTTAACCAATCGTTATAGGCATCTAGATAGTCAATGTTAGGTTTATCGGGAATATGATCGTTCAATATGTAGGATTTCTTTTCTTGCTTGAGAACAAGTCTCAAGCTTAGATAACCATCCATGAAATTTTTGTAGTTTAGACGATCCTTATTGAGTATAGCTTTTAGTGATAGGTTATGCACGAGTGGGATAATTGCGTTAGGTGGATTATTGATTGCGACCATATACATAATTTAAGAAAGCTTAATTTTAGCATTTTCGATATCAATAATCAGTTTTAGTCGTTAATAGCCTTTTATGTCTCCAAGACAATTAATGATTAAAATCTAGAACCCAACGTTCCATTCAAATAGTAGTTAGATGACCTTTATCATACTATTTAAATTAACAAGGCAGTCAACGTTTGAAGATTACAACCCTTTGCAAATTCTAGCTTTATGGGATTGGTTAAACATATTTATGTTTAGTTGGTATGTTTAATCCCATCAACTCCATTGCATGCCATGCTTCGGTGACCCTATTCACATGGTTTCCAAATCAAGTCATCCTACTTACACACACGTGTGAATTTGCACATACAAGTGGTTAGGTGACCTTTATCCCACAAATATAGGAAACCCACCTCAAACTAACAAGTTTTCGCCGATGTGGTTAGGTGAACTTTATCCCACATTGAGTTTCCAAGTGATTCGAGTGTTATATAAAAGGATGGTGTTAGACTTCTTTTAAAAGGGATTTTAGTTTTCTAAATTCTAGATTGGAAAATAATTTGCGAACCTTGCATTTGCTTGCATTCAAATGTATGGTACTTTGTTGAAAACAAATTTTCAAAGTTCCATTTAATAAAACCCATTTTATTGTGAAATCATTAACCTTTAATAAAACCAATTTTATTACCTAATGATTTCTAAGGAACCAATTTTATGCAAGTTGTTGATTTTAAGTTGTTAACAATCCATATGCAAAACATAAAACAACCAAACATGCATAATAAAACAACCACAAGTTCATAACCATAGCCAGCTAAACTTGACAACACTTGTTGACCGAAACAAGTGTGCTATAAGGTCTCTCCCCTGGGACAAAATTGACACATGGCTCTTGTTGGTGAACTCCCACTTGACCCCGCATCCAAATGCCTCAAGTGTCCACCTTATGTTGTGACTCTTCGATTCTATTAGGGCTTCTTTTAAGACTCCAACTTCAGCTCCTAGCTTTCTTGGGCCTCCATGTTTGGTTTTGGTCATTGGGATAAAATCCCATCTTGGCCTATGAGATCCATTAAGGCCCAAAACCAAAACCCTAATTTCTTTTGCATCTTCTTTTACAAAAAATATATCCTAATAAATTTATCTCTAGTAAAAGAAATACAACTAATCTACTAATTATTACAAACCAATATGAAATAAATAAATTAATAAATAAATAGATTATAAACCCAAATAAATAAATATTACAACCAAACTGAATAACCGAATAAATCACAACACAAACGCAAATCCAAACACAAGGTCATGGCTAGGTTATGAACATGCAAATACACATACAAATATGCAAGAAATGCAAATCCATAATGGTTCCCCATTTAATCCTTAAAGTTTTCAGCCAAGGTTAAGCAAACAAAAAAATTTGGGTTTTGTCCAAACAAAATAACCAATCATCAAAATGACATAATTTTCAAAGATTACCACATGCAAGTAAAGTTTAATCTTGAAAAACCAAGAGGTAACCAAAAGCCCTAACATTTTCGTCCATATGGTGAACCACACCATAAAACCCGACAAATTTTAGATCTACTGAAACATGTGTTCGTATAAGCGGCTCTTGATGCCTTTGTTGGGTTTTAACAAGATTAACAAAGTCATATAACCTCATTTATATGAAAAACGCAGCGGATAAAATAGTTTAAATCTTGTTATTTAGGTGAATATAAAAACCGATTTTATATGCAAAACCCAAAACCAGGATCCATATAGGAAACTACATGTTATCAAAACAACCATAGGGTTTTCTAGCATACTACCTTCAAGATGCTAAGAAAGATGAAGATGAATAGGATGAAGATACGAATAACTAGTCTTCAAGATAGAAGATCCTCAAGCTTGTATACCCTCAAGTCACCAACACACACCCTTGTAATGCTATAATTTACACTCAAAAACTTTTCGTTGTTCTCTTATTCCTTTGGCCGTAATATTAGAGAGAAGAAAAGAGTATTTTGTTTACTTGTGTGCGAGAGAGAAGGTTCAAAGGATGCAACCAATGCACCACCTATTCAACCAATGAACCCTTGTGCATGTTCTTGAATTAAATAAACTAATAAAGAGGTGAGAGAGAGAGGGGAAAAGGGGCGGCCACTTGGGTTCCCTCCCAAACATTTCAAACTTAATTTTTATTACTTAATTTATGTATTATAACATAGCATGGTTCAAGTAACATGCAAATTGCAATAAGTCTTGCATATTTTTATTTAACCAACTTAGATAACATTTATAGAATATCTTCTCTCAAAGTACAAATTATTCATATAATTTATTTACTTCACTAAGGCAAATATTTAGAAACCCAATTTCCAAATATACTAAGTGTTAATATTTATTTGTTAGATCATATCTTAAAATAAATATCATGGTGTTTGTCTAGCTTGTTATTGGGTATGACCCGACTTTGATCATTACGTACTAGCCCCATCAATTGTAATATGTATCTTGGGTAGACCGAGTCCAACAAGATCTACACTTGTTTGGTTATTTATAGTCACATCTTGGTTAGATTCCACTTTTAATCACCAAAGTTTTTCAGATTTGAGTAGTTGTGCTCAGATCTACAAGTTTTAAGGGAAATTATCAAATATTTCTAATTTTTAAGTTGTTTTTGTATAAAAATTCTTTTCAAAGTCTTAAAAATCGAAAATCACAAAATTATTTTCTATGTTTATCTTTTTAAGTTTTTCAAAATAAAAAACAACAAATGGATGACCAAGAAGTGTCTACTAACAAAATTCCAAGACTGGTGGGACAAGAAAAATTTTTTAAATGGAAAGTATTGTTTAAGGATGATGTTAGCTACAATGACACTGAATTTTGTACTTCAATCAAAGAAGGTCCTTATGTTCTGACTGTTGCACCAAACAATAATATAACATTTGAGGATCGTATAAAGAAAAGAGATGACAAAACATTATCCATGCTTAAATTGGGTTTGTCATGGGAAATTTTCATAAGTATCAATCATCATACATCTGCAAAGAAAATGTATAATGCAGTTTTGGAAATGTTTGAAGGAATTTCTGAACTAAAAGAAATCAAGAAGGACAGGTTGAAGCAACAACCTGATAGATTCAAGCTCAAGAAAGGGGAAAGACATGGACTTACAAATGTATGATTTGTAACTATTGTAATGAAATAAGGAATACTGACTTACAAATCACAGACTTTGACTTGAACAAACAGTTGGTGTCATCCTTATCAGGTGAATGGTATACTGCAAGCAAATTTTTGAAAGAGAAAGCTAATTTTCCTAACTGCAAGTTAAATGATGACATATCAATCCTGCAAGCAGATGGGAACGAGATGATTGAGAATAATATGATAAAGGAAGATAGACCAAGTTTTCCAGTTGCAAATTCACTAATTGCTCCTATGGGTAATCTGCCTACCAAGTCACATCAGCAGATTCCTATTATTTAATTACCAAATTACTTCAATTCTGAATCTCCAATAGTGCGTATCCAGTGACACAAGCATCTGCTTCAAGCCAAACAAGTCAAGCAAAGTTGAATGTGCAAATGCTTGATGATGGAGGTACATCTTCTATGGCTAGTGTACATTCTCCATGTGTGCCCAACAATGCAACTCAGGGTAATGAATATCAAGCACTATTCTAAATGTTTACAGAATCATGCAATGCATTTGTTGCCAAGAACTTAATTCGTACAAGTGTGGTTCAAGAAGACCTTGAACAAATTGATGCTGATGACCTTGAAGCTATGGATCTAAAATAACAAGTAGCCATGTTAGCACTTAGAAGTAAAAGGCTATACAACAGGACTAGGATATCAACCTTTTCTGGTCCAAATGATAGAATTAGGTTCAATAGGTCTATGGTCATATGCTTTAATTTACAACAGCTAGGTCATTTTGCAAGAGAATGTAACATGCCAAGGCAAGTTCAGAATCAAGTTAATCAGAATCAGTTTTATCATAACCAAAAACAACAGTTCAAATCAAGAAATCAGGCTCAAAACCAAAACCCATATGCAAATCAGATTCAATATTAAAACTTTCAACAACCCCAAAACCAACAGATTGTTCCACAACAGCCACAATAATCACCAAGGAACCATAACACAAATCAAGTCCCTGCAAACCAAAACAAAAACAATCAGACACAACAGGGAGGAAACAATCAAGTAAGGAATCAAAGGAATGTGGTCGTTGCATTAGAACCACAAGATGGAAATTTTGATTGGAACAACCATGCAGAGGTTATTGAAATTGCAAATGTGGCATACACAACAAGATTAATGAAACTGGATAAGCTTCAAATTCTCAGGTAATTTCTGAACACTCCACCTCAGATTTACTACTTATTATTGATAGTCTGAAAAGGGAGGTGGAATGTGGTAATGTGAGAACAATAGGAAAGACACCATCAAAAATGTGTATGAGGCTAGTGAAAAGGACTTATGAAGACCAAATTAAAGGTCTAGAAGAAGACTGTTTGGCAAGTTACATATGTCAATCAAGATTTTTAGTAGAAATAGAAGGATTAAAGAAAATCTACCTTGATAAGATATTAAGAAGCACGCAACTTCACGTGGAAGTTGATTTTCTAAAAAAATTGGTTACCACTAGTAATATTTGAGGAAAAATTGAAAGGATTAGTATAAAGTTATTCCTCCACCTTTTAATGATAATTATTTACTGAAATTTGATAAAGAGAATAGAGAGGCTTATCTAAGCCAATTCAAGACAGTTTTTCAAGATAAGGAAGACTTTATGAAGAATTATGAGAAAGTAGTGGTGACGTGAGGTCGTAGATTCACTCAAATATAAACCAATTACACTAAATAGATAGCAATAAGTGGGTATCGAACACAGGTAGTTTGTGGAAAATGTGTTACCAAGTAGTTTTCTAAAAAACTATATTAAAAATAATTGCAGAAAATAATTTCAAAGATTTGATTGTTTGGTTTGATTAACAAAATGAACTAAAAGAAATTAGCAAGTTTTAAATCAAGACACGAGAATATTTTCTCCCTCGGTTTTAGGTATCTATGGATATTATTATAAACGTTTAATCTGAGACGGACTTAAAAAACATAGTTCGTGATCATGTAATTGATTGTGATAATTGGGGACTAAGTACTTGGATTAGAAACTTAGCCAAGCATGATTTGGTTCTTCATCCCTTCGATATAGAGTAAATACGAATCAAAAACCGATATCCAATGATTACACAACCCACAATTAACCTATGGCACCTGAAAATCGCCCCTAGGTCATCTCTAGTTGAAAGATATGATAAAGATACCCAAAATCCATCCAAAAACGTATTGTAATTTGTTGTTACAATTTTAACAGCGGGCCCACTATAAGCTACGATGGCCACCACAAAACCCATGGCAGGGAAAACTGCATTACGGGCAGCAGTTTGTGCCCAGCTTCCATTGTAGCTTACGATGGGTACCGTAAGCTAAGGTGGATTCTTCTTTTCCTCCTCTATTCTTTTGTTAAACATTCCTCATTCATCGTCCGACCTCCCCTTTTCGACTAGCTTCATTCCAACGCATCCATCCACTTCTTTTATGTCCCTTGTTCCTGAAATACCATATAAACGTAGTCATCTAATTCCATAAAATAAACCGATTAAATGAATGATTATTAATGATATTATAGCTCTTAAGGGTTGTCAAACCGACCACCCATCAAGTGATGAATGAGGAAGGAGAGTTTGTGATGACTGAAATTAATATAAGTGACTGCAAATCAATTGAGTCAAGTGAAAAATATTTGACTAAAAAGGTAAGTAAATCTAATGAATCAGTAAAAAACATCTCAAATATTCAAAGAAACAAGTGTGAAAGTTCTGGTAGCTACAAAAGCTTAGCGAAAAGGAAGATTGATAGATCACAGAAGAAGAATCCATCAAAGATAAGAACTATGAAACCAACAATTACTCCAAAGATAGAGAAACATTATGAGTTTATGAGGAAGAATCACAGAGTGTGAGACATATGTGGAGGCATTCAAGACCAATCAAGAAATGAAAATTCAGGCACAAGGAAATATCATCAGAAGGGTAGAAATTAAATTTCAACTCAAGAAAACAAAATGAAGAAGGAGACATCAATTGTGTCAAGGGGGATGAACAGTAAACTAGGATCAAAGAGTTTATATGCTTTCTATCTAATCTATCATGTGTTTTCAAATCATTTAACTTTTTGATATTGGAAAGGTGGAATATTTCTCAAAAAGAGTGTCACCTCCTAAAAAGGAAGTGAACAGAGGAGAGGAAATTAAAGGTTGGAAAGGATCATGTTTGTAAAAGAATCAAATTCTCAAAGTGGAGAGAAAATTGATATGTTTCAACCTCTTTACATTGATTGTGATAGGTCATTAACCCATTAAAGGACTATAGGAGTTGATCCACAAAGACCAAGTGATAGGTTTGAAAGAGGGAACTCAACGGAAGAACAAAAAGAAAAGGTTTGGTGAAAATTTGTGATGTCTTTGGACCTCACACGGACTCGTGCCAAGACAAATTCACGCATGAACCATTTGATGTTCCTAACTCTAAGAAATTTGGTCAAGACTATTCTTATTACAAAAGAAGATGTGCTGCTTATCTTGAGAAGGGCATGAGAACTGTAGACTTATATTTGATGATGGATATGAAAGGGACGGGAAAGATGTTGAATAGAAATATCTCTTTTAAATCTCAAAATTCATAATCTTCATTAGTTTCAAAAAAATCTAGTTCATCAGTTTTGAATGAAAGATATGAGCAAAAAACAATTAAAATAAAACATGTTGGAAAGTTAAATGGAGATGAAAAGTATCTATTGAAAAGTGGTTTTGAACCAAAAGGTTTTCTTTGGAAATTTAAAAAAGAAAAAGTTTAACCAATGATTCAACAATGTTTGAGTATTATTGAATACCAAAACAATGTTGAAGATGATGGGTATGATAGTGAAGAATCTTGTGAAGTAATTTATGAGCATCCAATTCCAAAAGAATTTGTTTATGTTGTATATGATGAAGATCAAGCCTTATTGGTTTATGATTCACATCCTAATTGAATAGATTGTCTCGTTTATGTGCAGAGCAGTTCACAGAGAAAAATGACATTTGGTATATAGATAGTGGGTGTTCCAAGCACATGACCTGCAACAAGAGGTCACTAATCAACTATGAAGAGAAGTTTGAAGGTCCAGATTCTCTTGGCAGTGATGAAAATGGTGGAAAGAGTGTAGGAAAAGGAATTCTGACAAATGGAAAAATGTCTTTTGACAATGTGCTACATGTTGAAGGGCTTCAATATAAACTTTTAAGCATATCCCAAGTGTGTTAAAGGTTATAAAGTGCTTTTTGATGATTCACATTGTTTCATCTTGAAGCCTGTGTTTGTGATTCCTCTTGGCATGATCATGATGATGACTCCTAGAAATAGGAACTTGTATGAGCTGAAAATGAAGGATGCTGTGTCTAGGGGAGGAACATGCTTTGTTTCAAAGGCTTCTAAAGATGAATCAAAATTATGGCATAGGAAAATGTGTCATGTGAATCTTAAGGACATGAACAAACTTGTCAAGGGTGAACATGTTATTAGTCTACCAACAGGGGAGTTCAAATTAGATGACAATTATTCCTCATGCATAAAAGGTAAACATCACAAGCCATCACATAAGAAAAGGTTGATAAACTCAATTGAACAAGTTCTTGAAATGCTTCAAATGGATCTCTTTGGTCCGGTAAGTGTTCCAAGCATTGGAAAGAAAAGACTTTGTCTTGTGGTCATTGATGATTATTCAAGGTTCACATAGGTATACTTTCTGTCTACTAAATATAAAACTGCTGAGCCAATCAAGGGTAGTCTATAAAAATTGAGAATAAGTTGGATAAAATATTCAAGGTTGTGAGAAGTGACAACAATACTGAGTTCGAAAATGGAGTAATGACTTAATTTATCTTGCAAAAGGAGTATTCCAACAATTCAGTACTCTTAGAAATCCTGAACAATATGGTGTTACAGAAAGAAGAAATAGAACTTTAATTGAAGCTGCAAGAACCATGATTACCGATGAAAATCTACATGACTCTCTCTGGGCTGAAGCAATCAGTACAACATGTTATGTTCAAGTTGCTTCTCAGCGAAAGTCACAACAAAACACCCTATGAGATTTTGTTCAATATGAAACCCTATGTTAAGTTCCTTAAGCCTTTTAGTTGTAAGTGTTCCTTGTTAAACACTAAGGACTATTTGAACAAATTCTAGGCTAAGTCTATAGGATGCTTCTTTGCTATATATTCATCACATTCTAAATCTTATAGATTTTATGTGAAGGATCATTTGAGTGTAATTAAATTATTTGATATAGTATTCAATAAGAACCATTACAACACAGTTGATGGTCCAAGTTGGTTATTTGATCTTGAAAAGCACATCAAATCCTTCAAGATATACCCAGAAGATATTGAACGCTTACCAAACAAGTTTTCATGAAGCAGCCACTAATATTAAATTAGATCTGGACAAACTGTGGTCCAAAGTTGCTAATGAGGGAACTGATTTCAATTTTCAAAAAAAAATGGATGCTGATCATAATAACCTGAGAATATCATTAACAATTAAGAATCAAAACCTGCAGCAACCATTGAAGAATCGCCTCAAGGTGTACCAAATTCTGGAGAATATCCTACCAATATGTTTGAATCCTTATTCAACAGTCTTGAAATTTCCAATAACATTGCTTCCACATCAAACATTGGAGATCAAGTAAATAATTAACCAGATCTTAATGTTTCAAATTTGGATCCTGAGATTACAACATATCCAATAGTTCAAACACCTACCCAAAGAAATCATCCATTTGAAAACATCATTGGTAACCTACATGAAATGGTGACTAGGAGTGCTTCTAAAACTGCAAGCATTTGTCTATTCTCTTGCTTTCTATCCCAAGTTGAACCAAAGAACATTGAACATGCCTTAAGAGACAGCAGCTGGGTGGAAGTATGGAAACTAGTTGATTAGCCAAAGGGAAAATATGCAATAGGCTTCCAGAAACAAAAGGGATGAAAGAGGTATTGTGGTTAAAAACAAAGCAAGACTTATGGCACTTGGATGCTTACAAGATGAAAAGATAGATTTTGAAGAGGTGTTTGCTCTTGTGGCTAGATTGGAAGCCATAAGTATTCTCTTGGCATATGCTGCTTCAAAAAACATCAAAGTCTATCAAATAGTTGTCAAATCTGCATTTCTAAATGTAAGAATAGATTAGGAGGTTTATGTAACTCAATCTCCAGCCTTTGAATATCCGGATTTTACAAACAGGGTGTATAAGCTAAGCAAAGTCCTATATGGATTACATCAAGCTCCAAGAGCTTGGAATGATGAGTTGTCAAACCATCTTCTTGCTAATGGTATCTATAGAGGAGCCATTGACAAGACCTTATTCTACAAGAAAAAATTGAAAGGATTTTCTTCTCTTGCAAGTTTATGTTAATGACATCATCATGGGATCTACAAATGAATATATGTGTAAGGAGTTTGAGGAAGTAATGAAGTCCAAGTATAGTATGAGTTCAATGGGAGCGATGAATTTCTTCCTTGGGTTGCAAATACAACAGAAAGCTGATGGAATAATTATCAATCAATCCAAGTATGTGAAATACATCTTAACCAAGTTCAAAGGTGATGATTTGAAGATTGTGTCAAATCTAATGGACACACATGAAAATATGATAACAGATGAAAAGGGGGTGTCATTAGACGAGCTAGAGCACAAAACCAAGATAGGATCACTGATGTACTTGACTGCGGTCCAGACCCGACTTCATGTTTCTTGATTGTGTTTGTGCAAGATTCCAAGACAATCCTAATGTCTCTCATATGTTAGTTGTTAAAAGAATATTAAGGTACCTGAAATGGAAGCTTAACCTAGGGATTTGGTACGCAAAGAATACATCTTTTGATCTACTTGCATACACTGACAATGATTATGATGGTTGCAACATGAGTAGGAAATCTAGTTCAGGTGGATGTCAATTCTTGGGAAACAAACTAGTGTCCTGGTAGTGCAAGAAGCAAACAACAGTGTCAATCTCAACTACTGAAGCTTAATACATTGTTGCATCTACTTGTTGTGCACAAGTTCTCTAGATTCGGCATCAAATGCTGGACTATGGTTTGAATTTTCTAAATACCCTATCTTAATTGATAATATTGCTACTATGTTTATAGTTAGAAATCTTGTGTAACACTCTAAGACTAAGCATATAAAGATTAGACATAATTTCATTAAAGATTGCAATTAAAAGAGTTTAATTGAAATGAAAAGAGTTGAATCTAGTGAAAAAATGGCTGACCTATTCACCAAGCCACTAGACAAAAGCCTATTCAATTTTCTATTAAAAGCCTTAGGAATGATAAATTCTGATGAAGTTTGATTGATGATATGTTCTTTTGTGCTAACTGACTATCTCTGCATGACTTGTGTGTCATTTATTGTGTTTGTTATCATTGTGTGATTGCACTAGTGTGACCTCTAAGTGACTTTACTTGTAGGTTAACATTATGTTATAGCTCATATGATTGCCTATGTGTTTGATTATCTTGTGAAAAGCATATATTCTCTTTTATGTATGCATCTTTATTGGTTACATATATGATTGTATTTTTTTAATAACTGTTTCAAGAGTTTGGATATGTTTAAAAGTTTGTCAACATGAAAAACAAAAATAAATTTTAAATAGAGTCAAAATGTTTTGGTTAAAAGAAAAAGTTTTCGCCAATTGCAAAAAGAGATATGATAATATTATTCAGTTATAAGCTTTGTAGAAGCAGTAAAGAAGTTCCAAACTAATTAATCAGTTAAAGGTTTTGAAGAAACCTAAAATGTTTTACTGGAAATGTAATCCAACCTTTAAGAAAATGATAGTAGATTGAGAATAAAATATTGTGAAGTGACTTAGTCAATATGATCCCAAGTTGAGATCTTTCCAAAATGAAATTTGTTTTGAAACGAAGAAACTGATATTTGATCTCTTTTCACCATTATGCTTAAACTTTAAATCACCAATGTAACACCCCGTAACCGCAGCGGAAACATAAACGGGATGCAACAGACACCTCTGATATCAACCACATTGTTTATAAAGAAAACTGAATATATTAATATACTTCAAATTACATTATCTCGTATTTCATTACCGTCTAGGTGATGCACACATCATACAATACGATACATAATTCTATTTATTATAATGTATCCTAACATACCGCACGTAAATCTTACACACATCAAGCACTTAGCACATAAGCAATCACTTCATCTTAATTGTACCTGAAAAGCATGTGAGAAAACGGGTCAACTACGAATAGTCGGTGAGTTTCACAATTTGAGTAAACCATGATAAATCCATATCATAATATAATATTATCGATGTAATTATGCTGAGCCCACAAGTGAAACCTCTGTTAACCCAGTACTGTACCCGTTCCGGGGGCAATGTTAACCCAGAAACACTTCTAGGGACATCTGGGGACACTGTTAACCCAATACAGTACCCATTCCGGGGGCAATGTTAACCTAGAAACACTTCTAGGGACGTCTGGGGACACTGTTAACCCAGTACAGTACCCATTCCGGGGGCAATGTTAACCCAGAAACACTTCTAGGGACATCTGGGGACACTGTTAACCCAGTACTGTACCCATTCCGGGGGCAATGTTAACCCAGAAATACTTCTAGGGACATCTGGGGACACTGTTAACCCAGTACTGTACCCATTCCGGGGGCAATGTTAACCCAGAAATACTTCTAGGGACATCTGGGGACACTGTTAACCCAGTACTGTACCCATTCCGTACGATTCCCGTACAATCAAATATTTATAATTACACGCAAATCCATGCGTTCAGTATGTACTTAAACATTTCAATAGTAACATGCTTTCCGCCCCGGGAAAATATTTAAAAACAATTCAGAAAAATGGGCTCGTGAAACTCACCTTAGCACTTGCAAGCAGGTAACAACAGTCATTATCAGATAACATGTCCAATCTGTAATATGATCCTTACGATCGTTACTATACAATCACTATTAATATAACTTTAACCGTGTTAACCGGTACATCTGGGGACACTGTTAACCCAGTACTGTACTCGTTCCGGGGGCAATGTTAACCCAGAACACTTCTCCGGACTCAGATTGTGTTTTCGTTAGAGTTCATTAGTCAAAATTAATATTAGTTCGTTTCCCCGTTTAGCGTGCCTAGCACGGCTATCCGTTTTTACGTTTCAAAAATGAGTTTGGTCACACATGACCCGAAAATAGTGGTTGACTGATAATTTAATTAGAGTTGTGAAATTAGAGCTCGGTTTAGACGCTCCGATTGGCCGCGGGCCCCGTTTCCGTCTTTAGTGTACCGGAAACCGTTAAATCGGATAAAAATTACCTGAATCATCCGAATTATATTCGGATGATTTATTTTTACTTGTCTAACTCAATTATAAGAAAATAGTTTATTTTTAGGGTTTTTATACAACGGTCAGCTCGTTTAGGCGAACTTTACCGGTTTACGCGTTTTAAACTTTAAAAGTTTGTTTTTGCACAAATAATTATCCGTTTAATCTCGGATCTTGAAATTTTGCACAAATCACTTTTTGACAGTGGGGAATTTTATAAAAATATTTCCAGAATTAATTTTTATATTTAAAATTTATTTATCTATTTTTAAACACCATTTAAACACTAAATATGTCGTAAATACCAAACGACCTTAGAAAAATCCCAAATTTTTCCTGGATGTCCCCTGCCATCCACATAGTCCCCTGTAATTTTTCCAGAACCAAAATCTCTTTTTACATGCCATTTTTACTAAAACCGAGCTAGAAAATCCTAGAACTCGTTTAACCGAAAAGCCTACTTAGACTTCTCCAACTGACCTAAAATTTTGTGTGTGACTTATACATGATATAAAAAGCTTATCTGCAATTTTCTAGAATTTTTCATGATATTTAACTATTTTTCACCATTTTTAGCCAAAACCGAGCATTAAATTCACCAAATATTCATCTTTTGTCCAAAAATTCACAGAACTCATATTTTCATGTATTTAACACCTCTGTAAAATTTCATGACCTAACTCTAAACCGTCAACAACTCATAACCGAACATAAACCGAATATACCTTTTGTTTTCCGCCACTACAAGCTACACACTCGTCTTTCCGCTTTATCTACCACTAAATACAGAACCTACAACCAACATACCACAATACCAAGCAAGTTACACTCACGATCAAGCCTCTTACACTATAGTTTCGGTTATTGTTCCAAAACTAAAGTTTAAACCGTAAAAATTCGTTTTTGGTTCCTTTAACTCCTTTCTTGGACCAAGATCCCTTGTATAACCCGTATACATCACTTGATCATGCAAGATTCGGTTTCATCTCGGGTTTCCACCCTTTTTCACTTGAAACATCATTTTCTTGTGAATAAACTCGAGAAAGGAAGATGAACACGTAATTACCTCGGTTTTTACCTCGGTTTTCTTGCTCCAAATATCGGTTTTGAGTTCATGAAAGTGGAGAGGAGAGTAGGATGTTGAATGTGTGATGAGAAAAAAAAAATAATAAGGGTAATGGAACCCTTGAGTTCCGATCGGAAATATGAGGGGGGTGGGGTGGGACCCACCTCTCCATTCTTAGCCACATGTTTGGATTCTCGAAATCCGGATAATGTTTTGGATAATCTGGTTCAGTTCGTTTTTCGGTTAAATGTCTAATTCGGCTTAAAACGAGGCTAAAACGGTCGTTTTCGGCTTAAAACGAGGCTAAAAATGAAATTTATATAAAACCACTTTAAAAACTTTAAAAACTTAAACCATGACTTTCATTAACTTAAAACATCATATTATTAATAATTGCGCATCTTTTTCGGCTTGATCGATCGTCTCTTGCTCGGTTTGGTATTAAAGGTTTCGTTTAATGTACCGACGTATCATTACATCGAAATTCTTTTTCTGTGCCGTACTTTACTTATCCCGAAGCATTAATGCTTCATAAAATCACTAAATATTATAGATATCGTCTATAATTGAACCCTCGATTTGTTCGGGTTTCAATAATTATCGATCGATTAATCGCATATTCAATACGATGAATTATATATTCACGTACAATCAATACAGTGAACCATGTATTCTCGTATAATTACTATGGTAATTCATGTACCCGACATTAAATATAACGTAACTATTGTCTACCGGTTAGGGTATACCTGGTTTAGTCGGAATCGTTACAACCAAAGTGTAAATAAGTTTGTATATTTGAAGCTTGAGTCATTTTAATAAATTTCTTGAATCTTATGCTAAAAGTGTTATGACTTTGCATGATTTATTGTTTCGAAAATACTTTATGCATTCTAAATGCTTCGAGTACACTTGTGTTTTTGTTTGATTTACCTAACTGTTTCGAGTACACTTCAAGTTTTTCGAGCATACTTTTTGTTCGGCTATACTTGTGTGCTTAACTGATTATCCTACCTACTTCGAATATACTTGAAGCTTTGGAAATATATCTTGTTTATCCGAGCACACATGAATGTTAAACTTTTTATCTTAAGTGTTTCGAGTAGGCTTCTTGTCTTCTGAGCAATATTTGTTAATTCGAGCAAACTTGAATATTGATGTTCTATAGAATTTTCTAATTCACTATTATTAGGAACTTAATTGACCTCGAGTAAAGTAGTGTGCTTGATGTGTTATACTTAGTTGATATTCTTGTGATTTGTTTCCCAAGTAACATTGTATATTTGAGTATACTAGTTTCAATTTTTAATTAATTATTTGCTTATTAATTTATGAGTGTGCTCAATGGTATTTTTTTATTACACTTGAAATTGGGTTTAGAACAAACTTGTTTTAACTTATACCTAACATTTTACTCAAGCAAAGTTAAAATTTTGTATTTGAAATATTTTTCTAAATTTTCGTGATACTTTAACTGTGCTAAACGACAAAAACATTTGAAACTCACAAATAGACAAACAATAGTTTAAAAGGGGGACTTAACATATTTTCCAAACACTTTTTCCTCTTTCAACTATTGCATCTATTTGTTCGTGACCTAAATCATAACCTTGCTTTTCCAATCTTCTTACTTGTAACCTAATATTGCAATTCCGACTTGGTAAGCTTAATATAAATGATTTCCGACACCTATTTACTAGGTTCAGGGTTTCAATTTGTTCGTTTACTTACCCGTTTGTTATGTATGTAGGTTTACAACTGTCGAAGAACATGTTCTTAAAGACAACTTTCATCTTTTAATCTTACTCTGTTTATGCTACATTGACTATTCTAAACCTAACTACTACTTTGCATGTGTTTGTTTCTATTTTTACAGAAACGATGTTTTTCAAACTATAACCAAGAATAATATGTGTGCTTTTTTGGAAGTCGAGGAAGAGAATGCTGAACATGAGTTGTTTATTAATTGGATTAATCAGTCCAATCTTCGATTCTCTCTTACAGCAAATCCAGTGATATACAAAAATCATGTTCAGGATTTCTGTGAGTGTGCAGTGTATGTGGATGATGTGAATGGTGCAATAAAAGAAGCTATTGTGCTTGGAAGGGATATTGAAATAACATAGCACCGCATCAAAGAAAGATTACAACTAAATTATGATTTTGATGACCAGCTTCTGTATTCACAAAGAAGATTTATAAGAATATTCTAGGAAACAATGGGATATTAAGGAAACATATATGAAGTACAATTTCCAAATGGAATGTTTGCTTTGTTGTATCGTTTCTTGATTCACCACATCATTCAAAGTATGTCACTAAGAAGGGGTATATGGAAACTTCTTAGTAGAGAGCTTGCCTCTGCTACTTTAGTTGTTTTGTTTAATTAGCTATTCAACTTCTCGAGAATGATCTTT
Source organism: Bidens hawaiensis (assembly GCF_021521415.1). Lineage (NCBI taxonomy): Eukaryota > Viridiplantae > Streptophyta > Magnoliopsida > Asterales > Asteraceae > Bidens > Bidens hawaiensis. Next base: position 86,872 of record NW_027497868.1, read on the forward strand.
CATGGAATGGTGTTGAATGCTCAAAGAAATGAAAAAGAAAAATTCTTAATGTATCCCAGATTTTTGCAAATCATTTTTAATGCTAAGTTGCCGGATATGGTAAGAACTGGTGCAACAGTTGTCCTTCAAGACCCAAATATTTATAGAAGAATCAGAAGACAGGCTTCAACAAGCTAGTTTAACCAATAGATTGAATTTGATGCTTTACCTGGGTTGATGAATAAACAAATGGAGATTGTGGAAGTTCACACCTCACGTGAACTTTAAATTGTGGAGGAAGATGATGAAGAAGAAAGTGAAAGGAGTAGTCATGATAATGATAATGATGCCAATGATGATGGAAATGTCAATGTTAATGATAATGCTTATGGAAATGATAATGAAGATGTGTAAATACATACAAATGTTCTTGTTGAACAAGATGTGATGAAGAATATGGCTGCAGTGCATGATGATGATGAACATGTTGAAGAAAGTGTGGATACTGATGATGTTGTTCACCAAAATATTCATGAATTAAATGTTGTTACACCACTAACTTCACCAGACCATATTCACCCAACTGAACAGTATATTACATCACCACCACAATCACCCTTATCTGATTCCATCCATGAACAATACATCCCTGAAACCATCACTGAACCAATCCATGAACCTTACTACCCTAAAGTTATGGATCCAGCCCAAATCACTCAACATGATTAATCATTCCAATCCTAATCTGACTCACCAATCAATGAACCATCTAATCTTTCATCACCACAACAAATCCAAAGTCCCGAACAAAATGAAAACCTTCTTATCTAAACTCAAAATACATTACAAGATTCATTCCAATTTTCCCAACATTCCTCATTTTTAAACCAAGAACCACTACCTAATTCATTTCCTATTTCACCACCTCAGTCACTTAATGATCCTTATTATATTCTTATATCAAGAAATTTTGATTTGGTAATTGAAATTTCTTAGTTAAAGAATAAAAACAAGGAGTTGAAGAAGCACTTCACAAGGATATGGATAAGATTCAAACCCTTAAGTCAAAAAGCTATGGGGTTGAGAAGACCTTAGATGCACCAAACAAGAGGAGAATAATTCTGAACATGGTGAAGATGCCCTCAATATGATTAGCCAAATGTATGAGGAGAGTGAAGTAGATCATGTAGATTCAAATGCCTTGAATTTAATTGAAAAGCTCTATGGCATGTCTGATGAAGAAGATGAATTTGATGCTATGGAAGAAGATATAGGTGTGAATTAATATGATATTGTTAATGATGTTAATGAAGATTAAATTGAGCTGATGGATGATGAAGTTGATGAAACTTTAAAATCAGTTGAGACTGAAATTATGGAGGAGGGGGTAATGAATGAAGAGTTGGATGATCTATTTAATGATGTTGATCCTGATTTGGAAATTTTGTATGGAGAATTTGAAAATATGTCACCATTGGTATTTACTGAATTTGCTGGTGATGATGTAGATCATGAAATGGAAGAACTACTAAATAAAATTGATGCTATGCCACCTCCATTTGTTAGAGAAACTATACTCTCTCAGCCAACAAATGATGATGAATAGAGGAGGATAATAAAAGGGAAAGGAATGGCCGAAAATGAAAACCAATTACATCCCTTGAACACTCCTGACTCATTTTAAGTTGATCACATACATGGCATTGATAAATCTGCTGTAAGAGCAAGAATTGTGTATGAACAAAGATTAAAGGATATGAATGATAGAAAATTCTTGAACTTTATGCTGTCAGAGAAAGAACTTGATGAACAGAGGATAATTACAGAACAAATTGGAATTGAGAATAGATTGAGGGAAGAAGCTAACAAGGAGAATGACCCTCAAGAGATCCTTGAATTTCTGCTAAAACTGAAAAATGATGAAGAAATGGATAAGGCAGCAAAGACAAACCTTGAAAATGGGCTTGAAATAGTGACAAACATTTTTTAAAATGAGCCAGAAACTGAACCACAAGTAGAGCCAGAAGTTGAGAAGGCTGAAGAGAAAAGTCATGAAAAGAATATATTAAAAAACAGACTGTGGTTGAAATTGATGCAGAAATGATTACTAAATATTTCAACATAAAGTTAGCAGAAAAAGTGTTTAAATATATTAAAGAAATGGCATAAAATGGTCTGAAGAAACTGTTAAGTACAAAAGAAAAAGGAAAATATATGTTTCCAAGGCTCCTGATCATAAAAGGACTGTCAATGATAAGGCATATCAAGATAAGTCAATACATGATGAGCCCATTGATGCAGTACCATTGAGGCAAGTCGCTCCTAATCAAGTCACTGTGAATGAACATGGTTATGAAGGAGAAAAACCAGAAGCTATAAGACAAAATTCTGAGGATTTAAATGCTAAATAGGAAAAGACTCTCAAGAGAAAAGTGATGAACTAGAGAAAGGAAAAGAACAAGAAATTAATAAAGAACCATTGGATCCAACACTAATAAGGAATTTTAGTCATGGTGATGAGTTTTGTGTGTGCACCTTGTGTTTAATGAATCAGATGCAAATGAAAGGGAATTTGGTAAAGATAAGGTTGATATTGATCAAAATGAACCACAAATTGGTGCATTAGATGATGTCAGATGTTGATGAACATAATGTTGAAGCTGAGAAAAAAAAAAGGTTGAACATACTTCACCTCAAATTCATATAACCCATCAACATTTTGAAGATGAGAAAGAAAAAGAGGTTGAACATACTTCGCCTCAATATCATATGACATCAACATTTTGAAAACATCAGAGCCAGAATGGAAGAGATCTTAAAAGAAAATCCAAGGAATGTTGCCTTGATGAAATATGGTATGAAGTATGACAAAATTAAAGAGCTAAGTGACAACGATCTTGAGTATCTGCTAGACAAGAAAAGTTAAGGACAAAAGGTGAAAAAAGTTGAAGTTAGCAGATTACTTGAGAATCAAATTGAATTATTGAAATTTTATAATTATGATCCAAAACATGTGAAGAAAATGAATCCAAAAGAAAATACGAAATTGTGTTTAGCTATGAATGAAAAACAAAGAAAAGAGACTGCTAGGAGAGAGCAAGAGAAGAAGAAACTGGAAGAAAGTAAAAGAGCTTTAAAGAAATATGGTGGTAAGGTTGGTTACCTTGTTGAACATTGTTATACATTTGAGTTTATAGACTCAATGACAAAACAAGAAGTTGAAGCCAAATTTTAGTTGGTGAAGAAAAGGGTTTTCACTGACGGAAAGGTAGTTGTTCAAAAAATCAAAGAAAGAAAGGAGAAAGAAAGACTTGAGGCTGAAAATATGGTTCTTTCAGATGATCAGGAAAACCTACTTAAAAGGTTGCTATCTGCAAGAGGAGTAAGTGGAGAAGAATTAAATAAACTCTAAAGAATTCAAATGAATGAATTATATAAGACTGAATTGAAGAAATACAGGGACGAAATGATGAAGCAAAATGAAACTCCTCAAGAGAAATCAAAATCTTCATCTTCCAATCCAAGCCTTGAAAAGAAGAGAAAAAAGGGAAGATGTGAAGGAAACTATTCAAGTTAAACCAGAAGTGGAAGTATATACTACAAAAGAGCAAGAGTTTGATGATGAGACAATGAAAATGATTGAATACTTAGCCAAGAGACAAGGTAACTACATCTCTTTGATCATGAAAACAAAAGAAGAGATCAAAAGAATGTATGAAGATGATGTAAAATATCACGAGTACTCAGGAGGAACTTAGAGAAGTTCATGAAATTGCAAGACAAAGATCAGGTTGTGTACCAAGAAAAATTGCATTATCCTTTAGCCTCACATTCAAGGGCATCCTCATCCAGACCTTCCACTTCAAAAGCACATATTCCTACTACCAGATCTATGCATGAAAGAGAACAACGTCCAACTAGTGATGTGGACTTACTTAAGATCTGTACTATGATTCAAGGACAAAGACATTCAATGTGTTAATGAAGAGTGGTGCTTTAAAGATAATCATATTCATAGATGACTTCAGAGACTTTAATGTTGAACAATTGACTGAAATGGTTGGTCTGAGGTTATTTGACTATCGTCAAAGGAACATTTTTCCTAGAGCACAACAAAAAGAGTTGTCAAAGTACTTGAGAGACCAACACATAGATGGATTCCCTATGTTCAACAAGAGAAGAAAGTTTGAGTTACAAAGGCTTAAAATAGGAGAAGAGAAAAGAGATTGAGAGAAATCAGCATGTCAGGATACTCATTCATGAAAACAAAGGAACCAAGCACACCCAAAGCAAAAAGGAAAGAATGTATAATCATGAAAAGGGTTATGCAAAATCCAAACTCTAAGGTGCAAAGAAATGGTAAAATTTCTCAAATTGTGTATGAAAGAAAAACTGACAAGGTTCTTCTAAGGAATTCTAATGGAATGTTTATGGGTATGATATACTTGAATCTGTTTTGGAAAATATGCATATGGATGATTTAACTGATATCAAAGAATGGGACTTGCCATAAGACCACCCATTTCATGTAGAAATCAATATGTTTCAACTAGGCTTTTCAAAAATCTCATGGCTCGAAGCTCTCTCGAAAAATGCTCGAAGAAAGCTCGCTCGAAATTGACTCGATATCTAAACGAGCCGAGCCTGAGCTAGCCTCGGCTCGACTCGAGCTCCCTCTATACGCTCTAATTATTTATTTTAATTTAATATATATTTTTATGTGTATACATAGTACATAGAATTATCTAAACCAAACTCCAAATATCCATTATTTGACATATGGGCTTCCTTTCCCATTTAAAAAATCCAGCCAAATACAAAACCACTTAAGAAGGAAACCTAAATTTCAAAACATAAACATAGTACCTACTCTGCCGCTCCATCTTCCACACAACCCTAAACCCCGTCGTCGCTATGCTATGCCGCTCTTGCCTCGTTCGCTCATAAAACTCTAATTCGAAGTTACGATTCTGCTGCTATCAATCATTATAACATCGATTGAACTTGTTTGTTGCTTAATTAGTTGATCACAGGTAAAACTTCTCTGATTTCACACCACAAATCTCATTCTTTTCATTGAAGTTTTGATATTCTTTTAAATTTTGATTTTACAGGATTAGTTGGTGTGTAACTTGTGTTTGGATTTTGCTGAAGTGTTGATAAAATTATTTGTGTCAAAAGAGGTCAAGGTAAAACAATCTCAAAGTTCCTAAATTTGTCATTATTACATTTTGTTGAATACTTAAAACCCTTTTTACTGCTTCATCTTATCTTTATGATAAGAGAAAGCAAACTCAATCGTACAAATCGAACACTTATTTATGGACTCTTTTTTGAATATATAGATCACTTTTTTCAGTTTGAATATTTTCTTTCTGGTCAAAGGGAAATCAAACTAATACCTACAATATAGACACTTTGGTGAGGAAGGGTTTTTGCTAGGCTTCCCTCTTTGAGTTTCTATTTTTCAGAGAAATAAAAAAAGTGTGAATACACATATCATTAGGATCAATTTCACAGTTGATTCTTTTCATCCCTTTTGTTTTTGTATGCATATATGAAACAAGGAATATAATCAACATATGTATTTTAGTATAAATTACAAAATTATAGTGTTGTCTTTATAGGATTAAAAGATAGGATTTTTATCCCGTTAATTGTTCTTCCAATGGGGCTATACCCGAGCACTTAGTCACATACCGCTAAGATGTTGGTGAAATCGGGACAATATTAAGAATTTTTCTTAAATTTGTAGAATGTCTTCTTTCAATGAATCAATTGGTGGGATTGGGAGTCATGATCCTGTTGATTTAAGTGATGGGGAAGGTGTGGATTTAGTTGATGAAGCGAGACTTGAGTTTAATGAGCTTGAAGTAAATGATGTCAATCAAGATGGCCCAAGACCTAGGACTCTATCAGATGTCTGGGAGCATTTTGCAGTTGTTGTGTACAAAGGCAAAATTGGGAAGAAATGTATGTGCAAACATTGTAAAAAGAGATACCTTATAGGGTTGGACGTACTACGACATCTCTTAAGCGACACATGGCCAGTTGCCAATTTATCTAATGAATGGTCTTACAACCGATTGACAAAAGGTATATCGTGATTATGTTATGTGAATTACTAATTTTATTTACGTAGAAAAACATTAATGTTGGTTTTGTAGCATTGTTATTGTGAGACTATGAAAATTAACAATTATATTCAGATTAGTTTTGAAATACCAGCTGTAATTTCCATTTGCTATCAATTCTAAAAATTTCTTTTCTTTTCTTTTCTTGTTTAATATGAAACATATTGTTGAAAGTTGGTGTTGTGGAAGTGTGAGTTGACGGCTTGATGCGGGCTTTGCTGTTGTGTTTATTTTGTTTTTGATTTGATTTTGAACATGTTAAACTTAATTTGTTTTAGATAGTGTTGTTTTGAACATATTAAACTTATTATGTATTAGGTTGATGTTGATTTTAATGGATTGTTTGTTCAGTTTGACTTAAATGCTGCATATTTTAATTGTTACATTTTTTAAGTTCGAGCCGAGCTGGCTCGAGTTAAAACCGAGCCGAGACTGAGCTCATATTTCCAGCTCGATGTGGTTTTCGAGTTCGATCTGAGCCATCTCGATTGAACTTTGAGCTCAAGCTCGAGCTGGCCTGGCTCTAGCTCAGCTAGGCTCGGCTCGTGAACAGGCCTAGTTTCAACAGAGAGCTGCTGTAGTGAGAAATCATAAAATCAACAAAGAAAGAAAGAAGAATCAAGAATAAAGTTCAGGTAATCAAGCGTTAAAGACCTTTATTAAATTACTTGTAATTTTATTTAGGGTATTGTGTAATGTATTTTTATTTTATTTGATATGTAATTCCCTTGAGGCAGAATTGTGCTATGTAATCATTTTCTTTCTTGCAATGTAATTTACTACTTTTAAGAATTTAATTTGTATTTTTGAATCAAGTGTATGTAATCCAGATGTGTTTTAGTGCATCTGAGTTTGTTCCAATATGAAACATCAGGGGCCATTTTGTAAATTCATTTAAATTATGATATTATAATAATATTAACCAACCCACCGGCCCTCTCATGTTTTTCCGGCCACCGGTACCAGCGAGCCCAATGGCTCCAGCCAACATTAAAATCCATTAAAATGCGTATTAACCCAATTAAATCTCTTAACAACATTAGAATATAACGGCGACCACTAATCAACAATAATAACTCGTAATAACAATCATTAATGGGTGATTCAACCCCGTGAAATGATCGGAATTTTATTAAAATTACTTTAACAAGCAATTATCTCTAAATTCTCTAATTGAGACCATAAAAAGGATGCAAAGCATCATCTAAACTCGTCCATAACATCAAAAATCGAACTGAAATACTCTCTAAAACCCGTAATCTTCATAGTTCCAGGTATTTTTTATATGTTTATGAATCATTTTAAGCTGTATAACAAAACCCCTAAACTAATTGGATCAAACATGGAACCAATTTAAGATTGCAAAGTTAGGGTTTTAAAAAAGAAGATGAACATGTGCTATAATATAAATATTATTGTTTCTATTTCTAAAAATATCAAGTGAGTCCAGCTGGTTATGTCCTGTGAGTGTGGCCATGGAGACCCGAGTTCGAACCCGGGTCTGGACTTTAGATTTTTTTTTAAATATTTAGGTAAATATAAGCCAAAAAATATATTATAAATTTTATTAATTAAATTAAATTATTTTAAGTTAAATAAAATTATTTATAAACTAAATTTATCACTTCACATCTAAAAAAACTAGCCTTTTTGTTTTTGCTACTCGAAACCGTTTATATTAGAATACTTTCATTTTCATTAAAATATTCATAATACACTAAAACATTTATAAACGAGATAGAAATTATACCCATAAAATTCATGTTCTATATATATATATATATTAAATTCTCAAAGTACTAATAATTTACTAATTAAAATAATAATAAACCGTTAATTTACTGTAAAAGCTTAAAATAATATTATAATACAAAATGACATATAATAATGCATAATTGTAAGGCCCCATTACCGGTACCTCAAATTTGGATGTTGGATTTACTCATCAACATAGTTCTAATCATTAGTGTTAAATAAAAAATTCGCGGAATATAAAAACATTCGTTAGACATTAAATTAATCCATAACTTGTTTTTAAACAAACATCATGTCTTTCCAAATTAACAAAACATTAAACATAAACGTCTTGAGTCTTCCGATGCCAACCTCTTATTCAATGCCACGTGTTCCCCTCAAGCGAGCTGCCTCAACCTACTCACCTGCGTGCATACTAAAAGTCAGCTATGCTGAGTGAGCTCTAGTTAATCATACAATACATTCATAACTACATACCTTCATACATACGTTATACTTTCATACTTTTGCTACAATCACTTACTTACCTGCATACTTTCTTTCTTTCATATTCATACATTACGTTTTAAAGAGCATTCCGCCCTATAACCTTCGCATATATTATTAGGGTATGCAACCCTTTAACCTTCACATATATTAGTAGGGTATGCAAACCTTTATCCTTCGCATATATTATTAGGGTATGCAACCCTTTATCTACTTGTCCTTTCATTATCATCTCCATAATTACATTCATTCATAACATACATACATATCATTCATACATTATACATAACATTCACATTCGTAGATATAACTCGACAGTACGTGCAATATCCGAAGATCGTTCATGTGCCATCAAGCAATCATCTATACTCTTCACATAATCACATATAGCATACACTTATCACTAAGGATAAGTGTATTAACAAGTCACATTAAGTATGCACACAGCCCCGAAAACATAACAAGGAAGTGGGGCTAGAAACTCACCTGGATCCTGTTTCTTTCTCCGTTACTTGTGATTCCCTTCTTCAGCTAAGCTCTGCTAACTATATATCATTTACACGTGTTAATACTCGTTCTTTTGGTATTTCAACCGAAATGGTTAAGTCTAGGGTAATCTAATGATATAGTATTAGATTAATTTTTACTTGGTTTATCTTATTTGTTAAAGCCTAAGGTATAAGGTTCTTCCCTTAATTTAATTATTATTGTTTTCTCTTTCTTTGAATATTTAATTACTTACTCTAATGAGTTAGGTTTTTCATTATTTTATCATTCTTTTCTTCGTATCATAATATCATCCTAGGTTATTCTTTTGACATGTAATAACGTGAGTACGTGTATGCGTGCATTTATATACCCATATCTAACACACGGGTACTTATATCTATATATATAGGTATAATGTATTCGAGTCTTAACGTGATCAGGTCTTTATCATTGCTAATTACATTATAAGTAACACAAGGCATTGTAAACGAGTTTGTCTATCTATGTTGTAATCAAGTTTATATGTTCTAAGCGTTTGAGTGACGGTGTGATCGAGTGTAATAGGATTCGGGCTTGTAATCAGGCTTGGGCTAGATCTTGGGCCGTGTGTTGGTAATATAAAAAAAATAACCCCAACCACTCCTTATCTTTTAACCTTTAGACCATCCTTCTTCATTCTTACAGCCCACTCCAAGTGATCGAGCCTTCCCCCCTCCAAGAATCGATTACAAAGTAATCGTTGGTGATGAAATTGATTGATTATATGAATAGATTCATGGTAATCGATTTTCCCCTGTATGCGACTGCCACACTGTTGTTCGGATCTTTCTGATGATTGACCATCCTTGTAATCGGGTCTTAGTTGTGATCGACGGCTCAGGTATGCGAGTATACCTATTTGTAATCGGTAGGGTGTTGTATTCGAGTCCCATAAGTGGTCGATTTCAATGTAATTGAATCCGATTGTATTCGAACTATGTAATTAATACAATTGGGTATGCGATTTGGGTAGAGTAATCGAGTTCTGAATGTGCAATCGAGTCTCATTTGTGTGCGAGTTTGTAGGTATCTATATTGTAAATGAACGAGTGTTTGGGTTTTCTTTGTATGTGACTAGGTGTAAGTGAATCTGCAATCAACTGTCCAAGGTGATACACAACCAATGTAAGCGATGATGATGGGATTGATAGTTTTAAAAAAGTGATCGATCCTATCATTGTAAGCGAGTTGTGATCTAGTCCTTGTAACCGAGTTGTATTGTAAATTGTCCAGATTTGGGTCTAAGTATGATGTAAGCGAGTGTATAAGTATTTGTATGCGAGTCTAGACGTTTATATTCTAAGTGTTGTATGTGAATCGTTGTATGCAAGTATGTATATTTTCTAAGTATTTGTATGCAAGTTATGTATATTGTATGCTAGTGTAATATGGCTAAGTATGTGTATGCGAGCTGTTGGATTTGGGAAAACCGAGGGCTAAGGGTTGGGTTGTTAAAACCATATTGTCAATTCGTTTTTACCCCTAACGCCTCGTGGTGGCTCGTATCCATTTTCCTAACCGTTCACGGCTTAAACTTAGCTCGAAAAAATCATAAAGTTTGGACCTTTATGTGTGAAACGTCCGAGACTAGATCTAGGGTTTCTTAAACGAGCCGTTGATAGTTATGAGTTCGTTAATTTCCATTTTAACATCAAGTTTTCAACTTTTATGTTTTGTTTATACTCGATATAACCTCGTTTTAAGTGTCGAGGCGAAACGTTAATGAAAACGTAATCTTTAAAGATCAAGAACGTACATTTTCGTGTTAGTTTGTTGTCATTTGGCTTAGTTATGACTTTAAGCCTTGGATCTATCTTGTATATGGATGATCTAATAATATTTAGCGTTTGATCTTGCTTCTTCTTTCTTTCTTTCCCTTGGCCGTTTATTTCAAGGTGTATGTGTGTGTGTTCTTAAGTGTGTGTAGAGATTATGGAAGATGGAAAGAAATGAGGATTTAGGGTTTTATGGTGGTTTAAGATGATATTTATATCCCCTAAGGCCCATGGACCTGAAGCCCATTACCCTTTAATCCATTTTATTTAATCCCAATCCGTGATCTTTTCTTTATTTAGTAATAAGTAATTATTAACACATGATAACTAAACACGACTTTCTTTATTTATTATTAGAATATTTTAGGATGTTACAAGTCTTCCCTCCTTAAAGTGGTTTCGTCCCCTGAACCTAACTATTACTTAAACAAACTAGGGTAGAACTTGCGTATCTCATCCTAAGCTTCCCAGGTAGAATCAGATCCTTTGTGATGCTTCCATATCACTTTCACCAAGGGTTTAACCTTGTGACGAAGCTACTTCTCTCTGCGATAAACAATCTCTATCGGTTGCTCAATGTAGTTCAGCTGTTCATCAACCTCGATGTCCATCAACGGCACGTGAGACGTGTCATCGGCTAGACATTTTCTCAGATGAGCAACATGGAAGGTTGAATGAATTCCTTCTAACTCATCGGGTAAATCCAGCTTATAAGCTACTTCACCCAATCCATCTATGATCTTAAACGGTCCAATATACCTCGGACTCAACTTTCCCCTCTTCCTGAAATGAATGATTCCTTTACAAGGCGAGACCTTGAGCATCACATTGTCACCAACGTTAAACTCAATAGATCGTCGCCGCTTAGCAGCATACGACTTCTGCATGTCCTGAGCAGCTTTCATTCTAGCCTTAATCTGATAAAATTTTGAAGATGTTTCTTGAACAACTTCAAAACTTCTCATCTCTTTCTAACCAATCTCTCCCCAACATACGGGAGTTCTACATTGTCTACCATAAAGCATCTCAAAAGGTGGCATACCAATACTGTAACGATTCCGGCAAATTCAGGTATACCCTAGCCGGAATATACCATTTATGTGTTATTTAATACTAAATATATGAATTATAATGTGTTTGTACGAGTATATAAGATTCCCAGTACGAATTATACTCGAATGTACAGTTAGTCGTATTGGAATTACGATTAACCAATGAACGGTTATTGAAACCCGAACGAATCGGGGATTACGTTATAGACGAAATATATAATGTTTAGTGATGTGTACGAAGTATTAAGGCTTCGGGATAAGTAAATTATAGCACAGAAAAAGGATTTCGATTTATTAGTACGTCGGTACGTTAAACGAAACCTTTAACATCAAACCAAGCAAGAGACGATCGATCAAGCCGAAAAAGATGCACAATGACCGACAATATGATGTGTTGAGTCAATAAATGTCACGGTTTAAGTTTTTAAAGATTTTAAATCGGTTTATATAAATTTTATTTTTAAGCCGAAAAACGACCGTTTTAGCCTCGTTTTAAGCCGAATTAAGTGTTTAACCGAAAAACGAACTGAACCAGATTATCCACAACATTATCCGGATTACACAATCCAAATGTGTGGCCATGGTTTGAGATGTGGGCCCCCCCCCCCACACAAACATGGACCGATCGGTCCATGGATCACACACACACATTTCATTTTTCTTTTTTCTAAGCTCCCAACTCCAAAATCCTCTCAACACTCTTCAACCTTCATCCAAATCCTTGATTTTTAACAAGAATCATAAGGTGTTGTATCTAGTTGCTAGCAAAGGCTAGAAAGCAAGATCTTTGCGATCTAAAGCTAGAAACACAAGATCTGGACAGGTAGCCGTGCCAGTATTACATCTCTGCTCACCAAAAAGGTGAGTTTCACGAGCCCCTTTTTATTGAACTGTTTTAAATATTTTCCCGGGGCGGAAAGCATGTTTTTATCAAAGTGTTTAAGTACATGCCGATCGCATGGAAATGAATGTATTTATATAATGTTTATTGTACGGGAACCATACGGTAATGTATTAAGATGGTAATTGTCTGAGTTGCTAATATTGTAAGGCCCGAAAACAGTGTTCTGGGTTAACAGTGCCCCCAGAGGTTATTAAATGTATTTCTGGGTTAACAGTGTCCCCAGAGGTTATTAAATATGTATTCCTGGGTTAACAGTGTCCCCAGAGGCTATTAAATGTATTTCTGGGTTAACAGTGTCCCCAGAGGTTATTAAATGTATTTCTGGGTTAACAGTGTCCCCAGAGGTTATTAAATATGTTTCTGGGTTAACAGAGTTTCCACTTGTAGGCTCAGCATAATTACATCATTAATTTATGATTATTAAAATGATTTGTCATGGTTTATTTAAATTAGTGAAACTCACCAACTATTCGTAGTTGACCCGTTTTCTTTACATGCTTTCTAGGTACACCCAAATTGGAATGAGTGATACGTGCTTGATGATGTGTGCTATTTTGTGGAAGCTTAAGAGTTTATATTTTGTATTAAACATGTTAACGTAATATTGGTAAAACTTATGTGATTACGCCTAGTCGGTAACGAAACTCGGAACAATGTAATACGTTTAAATTATTGTAGTGGTGTTTTCTTTATAAGCAATGCTGTTGATATCAGATGTGTCTGTTGCATCCCGTGTACGTTTCCGCTGTGGTTACGGGGTGTTACAGAACTTGGTATCAGAGCCATTGGTTATAAAGAATTAGGATGTCTTTAAAAGATACCTAAAATATAACCAGTAGCTCAAGTATTATAGGATCTGAATATCAACTAATAATTTATTGTGACGAGGTCTGGATGAACTTGGATGGACAAGTGAGTTATTATGGTCCGGAACATAATAACAGACTTGTCCGCACGAGGGAATTCAGGGGAAGTCACGGGGGACTTTAATAGGTAAAATTGGCAACATATGTGCAAAGATATGATAATATTGTGTGTGGTCAAGTTTTATAAGTAAGTGTATATTAATTTGATTACGATTTACACTATGGAAAGAACTATATGTTTGTTAACTTGTGTGCAGGTTAGAATGTCAAGAACACCTAGTGCATCGATGGAGGAGGACCCGGAGGAGGTCAGCTCCGGGTACTCTGGGAGCCTCCCCGTATCATCTAGCTCTGAGCCTAGCGAGGCTAGTGTTAGGAGCTCTAGCCAGTCCTCCCCTGCCAGGATTGCTAGATCTCCTACCCCACCCGCACCACAGGTCGTCCCTATCCCTCCCGGATTCGGACCCCGCCTCACGGCGCGGATCAGTATTCCGCAGGTCCCACCTACCTCGCCCCCACCCAGACCTGCTACCCGCAGGGGCGATTCCTCCCGCTCCCAGCCCGAGCCTGTGACTCCACCTGTGTGGGGTCTCCCTAGGCAGGAGAGGGACGCGGCGGCGTGGCTACGAGTGCTCACCGAACAGGTGAATGAGCACTCCGCCGCCTTGACGGTGGGGGTACAGAGGCGGATGTACCTAGGGGATTGCATACTGGACCACCAGTATGCGATTTTGCAGCTGATGAGGGAGTGCTCATACTCCCAGTGGATGATCGGCCGTATGGAGACGCGGATCCGGGTTATGCTGGCTGTGATGGTGGTGTTGGTGGCGGTGTTGGTGGGTTTGGTATACCACCGTGTTTAGTTGTGTTAGGACGGGAGTAGACAGGGGCCGCTTTTTGATACTCTATGTAATCAGTTAGTGGTGATGCTAACATAGAGTGAATCTTGGGTAGTTATAATACAACCACTGGCCCTTAGGGGGGTCTCTTTTGGGGTATATCGTTATAGATACTTTTGGGTATCATTCAAGCACTGACCCATTGTGGGTTATGTCGAGATGATGCCGACATAGGCCCTATGTAGGAAAACTTAACTTATGTAATGATGACAGGAAACGTATGTGAACTGATATGGATGTAATATGTACTAATGTTTACTAATGAATGGAATGTTTTTTGTGTTTTATGATTGGAACTTGTATTAATTATATATATTTTCTTGATGTTGTGTAGAATGGCACCAAAACGTTTGGCCCAATTGTCGGAAGTGGACGTGAGCCGTTTGATTGCTCAACAGTTAGAGGCGGCGATACCGGATATAGTATCGCGCATCGCCGCCAGTATTAACAATTCGACCAATCCAGCCCCTCCGAGCAATCAAACGACCACCAATAATGACGGGGAACAAAATGTTAATCCTCCACAGAATGATAACACGATTCCGAGTAATGACGCACCGCCTAGGGTGGTCGTTAAAGACAGTAATGGCCCTATACCTACGGTAGAGACGAACCGTACCGAACCGATTCGTGCATCCAGGGGATGTTCGATCAAAGACTTTATGTTGTGCAAACCTCTAGAGTTTAGCGGGTCTGAAGGACCAAATGGGTTGGTTAAGTGGATGGAGAAAATAGAATCCGTTGTGAATATCAGCAACTGCCCCGAGGATTGTGTTGTTAAATATGCTACCTGCATATTTACGGACCATGCCTTGACATGGTGGAACACGATAGTGCAGACCCGGGGTCAGGCGGCGACAAACCGCATGACCTGGACAGAGCTCAAGGCTCTTGTACTGGAACATTTCTGCCCGAAAAACGAATTGCAAAAATTAGAAAATGAATTGTGGAACTTGGAGATGCAGGGGGCAGACCATTTGGGTTATACGAACCGGTTTAATGAGTTGTCGCGTTTGGTACCATGGTTGGTCACCCCAGAGTCGAAGAGGGTTGAGCGTTATATTTGGGGGCTAACTCCAGTTGTAAGGAGTATAGTCAATTCTGGGGGACACCAGACGTATGAGGGTGCGGTGACGCAAGCTGGTATCGTCACGTATGATTTCGTAATGAGCGGGTCACTGAAGGTGGCGGGAGAGTCCGCTGGGGGAAAGCGGGGTACACATGATCATAGGATCCAGGAAAAGCAGCAAGGTAAACGTGCTAGGCCCACTGCCCAGAACTACGCCATGACTAGTTCAGGCGGAAGGCAAGAACCGCAGAAGGGAACGTTTCCTAAGTGTGGGAAATGCGGTTACCACCATGGTGGCATGTGCAAAGAAGTGGTGTGCCACCGGTACGGTAGGATTGGGCACTACGCACCGAGTTGTAGGACAAACCTGAACAACCTGAACCGACAACCGCAACCTATCCGTGCGCAGCCATTTAGGACCCAACCAGCCCGACAACAAAACCCGCAAGGAAACCAAATGGTGACCACCAGCCGTGCTTGCTATGAATGCGGCAGCACAGATCACTTCAAGAGAAACTGTCCGAAGCTGAACCAGGGAGGAAATGGGCGGCAAACCGCGGGTCAGGCATCGTCGTCCAATCCGGCGCGAGGCCGAGCATTCGTGATGGGGGCGAATGAAGCACGCCAGGACCCAGTGTAGTGACAGGTACATTCCTCGTCTCTGATCATTATGCTTCTGTATTATTTGATACGGGCGCCGATAGAAGTTTTGTCTCCGTTAGATTCCTGTCGATAGCAAACCTCCCAATTGGTGAAACCATAGAACCTTACACCGTAGAAGTCGCCAACGGCAAAACCATGATAGTTAATCAGATAGTTCAGAATTGCCCTTTTCTTCTGAACGAACAATCCTTTCTGATTGACTTGTTACCGGTAGAATTGGGTAGTTTTGACGTGATAGTGGGAATGGATTGGTTAGCACGTAACAAGGTAGAAATAAACTGTGAAAAGAAAATCGTCAAGATCCGGGTGTCGGATGACGAAGAGGTATTAGTGCAGGGTGAGAAGTTGGGCAATATGATACCGTTTATATCCCACCTCAAGGTGTTAAAATATATACGCCAGGGATGCGTGGCGTATCTAGCGAGCTTGACGGCCACGGATCCTGAGGAAAAACGGGTGGACGATATCCCAGTGGTACGTGAATTTCCACAAGTTTTCCCAGAAGAACTTCCTGGATTACCGCCAACCCGACAGGTCGAATTCAGAATCGATCTATTACCTCAAGCTGGCCCTGTTGCTAAGGCACCCTACCGACTTGCACCATCAGAGATGCAAGAATTATCCAACCAATTGCAAGAATTGTTGGATAAAGGATTTATACGTCCTAGTTATTCCCCGTGGGGTGCACCGGTACTATTCGTGAAAAAGAAGGACGGAAGACTTAGAATGTGCATTGATTACAGGGAATTGAACAAGTTGACAATCAAAAATAGGTATCCTCTCCCCCGAATTGATGACCTGTTCGACCAACTGCAAGGTGCGAGCTATTTCTCAAAAATTGATCTTAGATCGGGATACCATCAGGTTAGAATTCAGGAGGAGGATATCCCAAAAACTGCATTCCGGACTCGCTACGGCCATTACGAGTTCTTAGTTATGCCTTTCGGGCTAACAAATGCGCTAGCAGTGTTCATGGATCTCATGAATCGAGTCTGTAAACCCTACCTCGATAAATTCGTCATCGTGTTTATTGACGATATTTTGATATACTCGAAGAGTAAAGAAGAGCACGAGCAACACTTAAGATTAATTTTAGAGCTTCTAAATCAGGAGAAGTTGTATGCAAAATTCTCCAAGTGTAACTTTTGGTTACAAGAAGTGCAATTCCTTGGTCACGTTATAAACCATCAAGGAATACACGTTGATCCAAGTAAGGTTGAAGCAGTTAAGAATTGGCAAGCGCCTAAATCGCCAAAGGAAATCCGCCAATTCTTAGGCTTAGCTGGATATTATCGTCGATTTATAGAGAACTTTTCCAGCATTGCCCAACCTTTAACCCTTCTGACCCAAAAGGATCGAAAGTATGAATGGGGTGAAGAGCAGGAAACGGCGTTTCAAACGCGAAAACAAAGATTGTGCCAAGCGCCAATCTTAAGTCTCCCCGACGGAGACGATGGTTTTGTCGTGTATTGTGACGCATCCCGGAGAGGGCTAGGATGCGTGTTGATGCAAAATAATAAGGTTATAGCCTATGCTTCTCGACAGTTAAAAATACACGAGAAAAATTACACCACTCATGACTTAGAACTGGGAGCAGTTATCTTCGCACTTAAAATCTGGAGACATTACCTCTACGGTACAAAGTGCACCATCTTCACCGATCATAAAAGTTTGCAACACATATTCGATCAGAAAGAACTGAATATGAGGCAACGAAGATGGGTCGAGTTGTTAAGCGACTATGACTGTGACATCCGTTATCACCCCGGCAAGGCTAACGTCGTAGCCGATGCCTTGAGTAGGAAGGATCGGGTTAAGCCATTGCGAGTGCGAGCGTTGGGGATGATAGTCCAGTCGAACCTTTCGGATTTGATTCTAGTCGCCCAACGCGAGGCGTTGAAAGAGGAACAAATGGAAAAAGAAGGACTTTACGGTAACGAGAAGAATTTCGAACAGCGCGAGGACGAAATTCTCTATTTCAAAAATCGGATTTGGATCCCGACCCTCCATGACCTTCGTGAACTAATCATGGACGAAGCGCATAAATCAAAGTATTCCATACATCCGGGATCGGATAAGATGTACAAGGATGTGAAGGAGTTCTACTGGTGGCCGGGTATGAAAAAGGATATAGCCACATACGTCGGCAAGTGTGCGACGTGTGCGAGGGTTAAGGCGGAGCACCAAAAACCTTCGGGAATGTTACAACAACCGGAAATTCCTGAATGGAAGTGGGAGCAGATCACGATGGATTTTGTGACACATCTCCCCAAGACGTCCCGAGGACATGATGCAATTTGGGTAGTCGTGGATCGATTAACCAAATCGGCACATTTTATTCCGATTAGAAATAATTATAACACAGAGAGACTTGCGCAGATTTATATAAATGAAATTGTGTCTCGTCATGGTGTACCCATCTCGATCATCTCCGATCGGGATAGCCATTTCACCTCCAAACTTTGGCAAGCTGTGCAAGAAGCGCTGGGAACGCGTATTGATCTAAGCACAGCTTACCACCCTCAGACCGATGGTCAGTCTGAGAGGACCATCCAAACCCTGGAGGATTTGCTTCGTGCATGCGTACTGGATTTTAAAAGAAATTGGGATCAACATCTCCAACTCGTTGAATTTTCCTATAATAACAGTTACCATAGCAGTATAAAGGCAGCACCTTACGAAGCATTGTATGGACGGAAGTGCCGATCACCACTCTGCTGGACTGAGGTGGGCGACACACAGGTTATTAGATCAGACCTGGTCCAGGAAACGACCAGCAAAATACTTGAAATTAAGAGCAATCTGAAGGCCGCACGGGATCGGCAGAAGAGTTATGCCGATACCCGTAGAAAACCGTTATCATTTGAGAAAGGTGATAAAGTGTATTTGAAAGTATCACCTTGGAAAGGAGTAGTCAGATTTGGAAAGGCGGGGAAGTTAGCCCCTAGATACATTGGACCGTTCGACATTATTGCAAAAATCGGTCCTGTAGCATACCGATTAGAACTGCCTGATGAACTGAGTGCAGTTCACAACGTGTTTCACGTGTCGAACTTGAAAAGGTGTCTGTCGGATGAGACATCGGTGTTACCTTTAGAAGGTGTCCAAATAAATGATAAGCTCAACATTGTAGAGGAGCCCATAGAAATAGTAGACGGGAAAATCAAGCAACTTAGACACAATAAGATCTCGTTGGTCAAAGTTAGATGGAACTCGCAACGAGGCCCAGAATATACATGGGAACGAAAGGACGAATTTCGGAAGAAATACCCCCACCTATTTTCGCAAAAGGAAGTAGTTGATGCGTAAAATTTCGAGGACGAAATTTTTATAACGGGGGGAGAATGTAACGATTCCGGCAAATTCAGGTATACCCTAGCCGGAATATACCATTTATGTGTTATTTAATACTAAATATATGAATTATAATGTGTTTGTACGAGTATATAAGATTCCCAGTACGAATTATACTCGAATGTACAGTTAGTCGTATTGGAATTACGATTAACCAATGAACGGTTATTGAAACCCGAACGAATCGGGGATTACGTTATAGACGAAATATATAATGTTTAGTGATGTGTACGAAGTATTAAGGCTTCGGGATAAGTGAATTATAGCACAGAAAAAGGATTTCGATTTATTAGTACGTCGGTACGTTAAACGAAACCTTTAACATCAAACCAAGCAAGAGACGATCGATCAAGCCGAAAAAGATGCACAATGACCGACAATATGATGTGTTGAGTCAATAAATGTCACGGTTTAAGTTTTTAAAGATTTTAAATCGGTTTTATATAAATTTTATTTTTAAGCCGAAAAACGACCGTTTTAGCCTCGTTTTAAGCCGAATTAAGTGTTTAACCGAAAAACGAACTGAACCAGATTATCCACAACATTATCCGGATTACACAATCCAAATGTGTGGCCATGGTTTGAGATGTGGGCCCCCCCACACATACATGGACCGATCGGTCCATGGATCACACACACACATTTCATTTTTCTTTTTTCTAAGCTCCCAACTCCAAAATCCTCTCAACACTCTTCAACCTTCATCCAAATCCTTGATTTTTAACAAGAATCATAAGGTGTTGTATCTAGTTGCTAGCAAAGGCTAGAAAGCAAGATCTTTGCGATCTAAAGCTAGAAACACAAGATCTGGACAGGTAGCCGTGCCAGTATTACATCTCTGCTCACCAAAAAGGTGAGTTTCACGAGCCCCTTTTTATTGAACTGTTTTAAATATTTTCCCGGGGCGGAAAGCATGTTTTTATCAAAGTGTTTAAGTACATGCCGATCGCATGGAAATAAATGTATTTATATAATGTTTATTGTACGGGAACCGTACGGTAATGTATTAAGATGGTAATTGTCTGAGTTGCTAATATTGTAAGGCCCGAAAACAGTGTTTTGGGTTAACAGTGCCCCCAGAGGTTATTAAATGTATTTCTGGGTTAACAGTGTCCCCAGAGGTTATTAAATATGTATTCCTGGGTTAACAGTGTCCCCAGAGGCTATTAAATGTATTTCTGGGTTAACAGTGTCCCCAGAGGTTATTAAATGTATTTCTGGGTTAACAGTGTCCCCAGAGGTTATTAAATATGTTTCTGGGTTAACAGAGTTTCCACTTGTAGGCTCAGCATAATTACATCATTAATTTATGATTATTAAAATGATTTGTCATGGTTTATTTAAATTAGTGAAACTCACCAACTATTCATAGTTGACCCGTTTTCTTTACATGCTTTCTAGGTACACCCAAATTGGAATGAGTGATACGTGCTTGATGATGTGTGCTATTTTGTGGAAGCTTAGGAGTTTATATTTTGTATTAAACATGTTAACGTAATATTGGTAAAACTTATGTGATAACGCCTAGTCGGTAACGAAACTCGGAACAATGTAATACGTTTAAATTATTGTAGTGGTGTTTTCTTTATAAGCAATGCTGTTGATATCAGATGTGTCTGTTGCATCCCGTGTACGTTTCCGCTGCGGTTACGGGGTGTTACAAATACTCGAATGGGAACTGTCGTTATAGGAGAACTCTGCTAGATGCAGATGATCTTCCCAACTTCCACCAAAATCTAAAACCCAAGCACGTAGCATATTCTCAAGGGTTTGGATCGTCCTTTCAGACTATCCATCTGTTTGGGGATGATACACCGTACTGATGTTCAATCTCGTTCCTATAGCTTCATGGAACCTCTTCAAAACCTTGAAGTAAACCGAGTATCTCTATCAGACATGATCGATAACGGTACACCATGCTTAGATACAACCTCTTTTATGAACAAGTTTGCCAACATTTCTGACGAGATAGCCTCTCGTATAGGAGAAAGTGAGCACTCTTGGTCAAACGGTCCACAATCACCCAGATGGTATCATGATGCGTAGCTGTACGAGGTAGCTTAGTTATGAAATCCATGGTGATGTGTTCCCATTTCCATTCCGGTATCTCAAGCGGTTGCATCTTTCCATAAGGCTTCTGATGTTCGGCTTTGACTTGTAAACAAGTTAGGAACTTACTAACAAAATCCACCACATCATTTTTCATAACTGGCCACCAGTAGTCCCTTTTCAAATCTTGATACATCTTCGTAGCCCCAGGATGAATTGAGTATCTTGACTTATGAGCCTCATCTAAGATTCGACCACTAAGATCTCCATGGCGGGAATCCACATACGGTGGAAACTAGTCTTAACACCATGGCTGTTTTCCATCAACTCATCCTGCTGGCCGTAAATTCTTTCTTTCTTCACTAACCTCTCATCTACTAACACCTCTGTCTGCACTTTGACGAGTTCTTCGAAAAGACTTGAATTCATAATCAGTTGGTACGACTTCACTGTCGCAATGACTTCCTCATTCTTACGACTTAGAGCGTCGGCAACCATGTTAGCTTTACTAGGATAGTATTTAATGTCGCAGTCGTAATGCTTTATCAACTCCAACCATCTCCTCTTTCTCATGTTCAACTCCTTCTGCTCGAAGAAGTATTTTAAACTCTTATGATCTGTGTAGATGGTACACTTGTTACAATTCAGATATTGTCTCCATATCTTAAGATAATGCACTACAGCTGCTAGCTCTAAATCATGTGTCGGATAAGTACTCTCATGGACTTTCAACTGTCTAGACGCGTATGCTATCACTTTACCTCGTTGCATCAACCCGCAACCTAACCCGTGATACGAAGCATCAGTACAAACAACCAAATCCTCGTCACCATCGGGTAAAGCAAGGATTTAAGCTTGGGTGAGTCTCTTCTTTAATTCCTCAAAAGCCTCTTCTTGGAACTTTCCCCAACTAAATACTACAGACTTTCGGGTCATACTGGTCAACGGTGCGGCTATCTTGGAGAAACCATCGATGAATCTCCTATAGTAGCCAGCTAACCCTAAGAAGCTTCGTATATCAGTCGGATTCTGTGGAGTCTTCCTGTTCGTTATCTCTTCAATATTAGCTGGGTCCACGGTAATCCCTTCAGGATTAATCACGTGACATAGAAATTGAACTTCTCGTAACCAGAACGCACATTTCAAAAACTTAGCATACAGCCTTTCTTTCTTCAGAGTATCCAATACTTCTCTCAAATGTTCAGCATGATCAGACTCACTCTTAGAATAGATCAATATGTCATCAATAAAGACGATTACCGATTTATCCAACATTGGCCGACACACCCTATTCATCATTTCCATAAATGTTGTGGGAGCATTCGTTAGACCGAATGACATCACGAGGAACTCGTAGTATCCATATCGCGTCCGAAACGCTGTTTTAGGGATGTCTGCCTCCTTCACCTTCAGCTGATAATAGCCTGATCTGGTATCTATTCATGAAAACCAACTTGAACCTTGCAGTTGGTCAAATAGATCATCAATCCTTGGCAGAGGATATCTATTCTTTACCATAAGTTTGTTCAACTCACGATAGTCTATGCACATTCTCATGCTTCCATCCTTCTTCTTCAAGAATAACACCGGTGCGCCCCAGGGAAAACACTTGGTCTAATAAAACCCTTGTTGAGGAGTTCCTGCAGTTGGGACATCAATTCCTTCATCTCGGACAGCGCTAGACAATAAGGCGCTTTAGCGACGGGTTGGACTCCTGGAACTAGGTCTATCTGAAATTCTATCTCTGCTCCGGTGGCAACCCAGGAAGATCCTCATGGAATACTTCTGGGTAGTCGTGCACGACCGGAACATCTTTCATTTCTTTCGTCTCGGCCGTAGCGTTGACAGTATACGTCAGGTAGGCACCGCACCTTCGCCTTAACAAACCCTCGACTTTTTTCATCGAAATGACATTAAGCCCAGAACTTTCCTTATCACCATAACTGTCACCACACTACCATCGAAGGACTTTAACCTTATCATCCTACTCTTACACACTATCTGATCCTCATACTCAGACAACCAATCCATTACCAAAACCACATAGAACCCTCCCAAGGTCATAACATACAAAGTAACAGGAAACTCATGTCCCTCTAACTCTATCTTGCAGTCCTTAACCATTTTCGTTATTTTAACCGAAGTGTCACTAGCGGTTTCTACTATAAAAGTTTCAAACACTCAGCAACATTTCATTTTAGCTAGTTTACTAAAGGACGTGGCTACGAAACTTTGTTCGCACCCGAATCAAACAATACAGAAGCGGAAATGCCGTTTACTTGAAACGTACCTGTGACGACATCTGGAATCTGCTTGGCTTATTCTTGAGTCATCATGTAGGCTCTGGTCTTTGGCCTTGTTGGTTCAGCATCTTTCTTTCCGCTTCCTCCAGCTTCAGTACACTCTCTGGCCATGTGGCCCGTCTTGCCACACCGGAAACATGCTGGCTTCTCACTGCATTCATGAGCATAGTGCCCCACCTTTCCGCACTTATAACAGGCGTTTGACCCTACTCTGAACACTCCTCCATGCGCCTTTACACATTTATAACAAACATCTGATCCCTTACCCCACTTGCACTCACCACCGTGCATTTTACCACACGTTTTGCACAATCTCTTCTCCCACACTTTATGCTTCTTATCCCTGGAGTTCCATAACTGAGTACATGGCCATTTAACAGGAGCGACCCACTTTTTATATTTCTTCTCTTCTCTCACCACAACATCCTCCATAGCCGGGTCCTCATAAACCATCTCTGCGAGTTCCACAACAGAGTCAAAAGTACCTGGTTTATTTGCCCTGACTAGTATGCGAACATTCGGTGGCAATCCCCTCACATAACACTTGACTCTCTTAGCTTCGGTGTTGACCATATCAGGTACCAAC
Source organism: Bidens hawaiensis (assembly GCF_021521415.1). Taxonomy (NCBI): domain Eukaryota; kingdom Viridiplantae; phylum Streptophyta; class Magnoliopsida; order Asterales; family Asteraceae; genus Bidens; species Bidens hawaiensis. The sequence goes on from NW_027497868.1 coordinate 111,274, forward strand.
GTAGACATTTGATTGAACTCGGTGGTATACTCACGATGTGTCATCGCGTTCCAACTATCAAATTTAGGAACCTCATCTCCGCTCTTTTAACTTCTGCGTCAGCACAGAACCTTTTCATCACAAATTCCTTTAGATCCTCCCAGTTCATAGCCTTAATCTCCTCTAGACTCTTCCTTTGCTCAACCGACTCCCACCAGTACATTGCCTCATCACCAAACGAGTGGGTGTCATAACAGACAGCTTGGTCGGGACGACACTCGAAAATGCGGATAACCTTGTCCATAGTGGTTATCCATTGAAGAGTAGCGATTGCGTCTCCCAAACCAGTCAGCTTCGGCGGATCACAACCCTTAAACGACTTGTAGTTGCACCCACCTCGGGCTCTTTTCCTGTCACCAACCCTCACAGACTTAACCACACTCGAGGCCTCCTTCTCTCCTTCATCATCCTTCATACTCTTCTCCCCAAACTTTTCAACTCTCTCATGGATTCTGGCAGTCCCTACAGGATTCAAATTCTTTACAGTAGTGGCTACAGCTTGAACAATAGCTGCTTGAATTGCGGGATCCAGTTGAACCCCTTCGTTGTTTCTCGGGTTTCTTCCAGCTGTGCTTCCTTCATCTCCGGTGTTGGAAGCAGTTTCAACCGAAGGTTGTTGGACACGACGAGGTAGGCCACGACGTCCAGTGCGACTTCCAGCTCTCACAATTCCTCCAGCTCCCACATTACCTCCCGTTCCAGCCATTGTATTCTGAAAAGGGAAAACACAAACGTCATCACTCAAGGAACTATTTAGTACAAGGATAGTAAGGCTAACAGGTAATAACAGTGGCTAGCTGTGATTAGCTGATCACGTTACTTTCCGTGTCCTATACACTTCCCTTATGAGTCAATTTTGCTGTTTCTACTTTAAACAGTTAATCAATCAGATAATCAATTAATTCTATCCATAACATTATAATACATTATTCAATCATACCTTTACCTTTACTAAGCTTACTTGAGTGACACATGGAATTATTTGACTGGCATCTTCTTACTTATATCTCATTCTCTGTTCGAGTCTAAGCATGAAGGATGCTTAAATCTCTCGAACTTTGCTCTGATACCCACTTGTAAGGCCCTGTTACCGGTACCACACATTTGGACATTGGATTTACTCATCAACATAGTTCTAATCATCAGATTTAAATAAAACATTTGCAGAATATAAAAACGTTCGTTAAACATTACATTAATCCATAACTTGTTTTTAAACAAACATCAAGTCTTTCCAAATTAACAAATCATTAAACATAAACGTCTTGAGTCTTCCAATGCCAGCCTCTTATTCAATGCCACGCGTTCCCCTCAAGTGATCTGCCTCATCCTACTCACCTGCGTGCATACTAAAAGTCAGCTACGCTAAGTGAGCTCTAGTTAATCATACAATATATTCATAACTACATACCATCATACATACGTTATACTTTCATACTATTGCTACAATAACTTACTTACCTGCATACTTTCTTTCTTTCATATTCATACATTACATTTTAAAGAGCATTCCGCCCCATAACCTTCGCATATATTATTAGGTTATGCAACCCTTTAAACTTCGCATATATTATTAGGGTATGCAACCCTTTATCCTTCGCATATATTAGTAGGGTATGCAATTCTTTATCGTTCGCATATATTATTAGGGTATGCAACCCTTTATCCTTACTTGTCCTTTCTGTTGTAACCCGGTGTATCAATCCAATAACGATAACAATAACAGATCTCATATCTGAATATATGATTAATACCTTAAGATAGATCTAGCTCATAATTACGAATGATTAAGTGTTATATGTGTATATATGTATTATCAGTATATATTAGTAGTATAAGATTAATATGAAGATTGAGAGAGAGAGAGTAATTTGACAGCACTTCGTTAATTATCTCAAAACTTAACTTAAAATGTGAACAGGGGTTCAATATAAATAGAAGATAGGTCAGGTTCGCTAACATTCCCTAGCGAACCAGACCTACTTCGTTACATACATAAATAAGAAAAATCTCTTAACGAATCATTCTCTGATTCGTTAACATCCCCTAACGAATCAGAGGGAATAACCTTAAGTCTTAGTTCGCTAACATCCCCTAGCAAAATAGACATTACATTAGAGAACTAGACAATAACTTAATAGTTATTACATTAAACATAAACCAAATACTTTAACAATAATTACAAAAACTCAAGACGCAATACCGTGCACTAACAGACACCCCATCGTCTTGAGGACTATTTTTTAAGTTACTTTAAGAGTTTGGACTACCAGTCTCTGCAACTATGAATTCCATTTTCATGATAAACACGTACAACACGTTGGAACTGCATAGCCAGGTCGTAGTCTTCATTGCGCTCGATTAGAATCTGTTTCCTGTGCAGCACGTCATTGTCTGTTTCAGATAAATTAACCAACCACATTGGGTCGATTATCTTGAAAGGCTCAGTCTTCAGTCCTTTACCAAGTACAATGACGGCCTCGCCCATACGATTGTCATAGTACCAGCGGTTGAATGAGTGATGCATGTGTTGGGGCATCTTCTTCACCGGCACTCTCTTCATTGTCTTTGGCGGCTTTACTTTAAGGACAAGTTACTTCCAGCCAGTCCTTGAATCAATATCGTCAATACGTTTACGTCTCGGGACCTGGGCCTTGAAGAACTTGAACCCATGATTGACTTCGAACAACAAGTGTTGATGAAACCACTAAGATTGATAAATGGACGCCTCGCGAGGGTACGAACATCCCAACGCAGTAGTGTAAGAACGTCCATTATCTTCTCGTAATACTGAACTCCCTTTTCCCATTTACCTATACATACCTTAAGCTCGGAATCATATAGCCATGAGACGATATCACCATGAACCTTGCATACAGTATTGAAGGTATTTACTTGATTTTCTTTAACCCATGCAGCTGCTATGTCTTTTCGTTCTTGATCAACAAATCGATACGCCTTGATAATCTTACCCGCAGCTTTAAATCTGAACCATTTAGCAATGTCATCATCAGTTGGGTTCACAATTGAGTCAAAGCGAGTATCCACAACCTTCTTTCCCTTAGTTATCTTCTCCAGATCATCCTCTGCTGTTTTAAAGGTCTACTCATTAAATACCGAAGCACCTTGATCAACGTTTGTGTGTTGATACAAGTCAGGATACTCCTCAGCAGTGGCGTCTTCCATCTCAGCATCCTCATCTTCATAGATAAACTCCATATTCATTTGAATAGATGGATCATCTGTTAAACCTTCCTCATTCACCACCTCAACATCTGGCTCTGTCTCTAACACGGTTAATTTTTCATCATTTAACCCTAGCAGTATGGAAATCTGCTCTCGTGTTAGAGACCTATCAACAAACTCACCAACTTCAATCTCATTTGCATTCACCATGCTCCTAATCTCCCCCTTTCCATCCATAAATATTACCGTGTCAGCTTCAATTATCTCAATTGGTTTAGCAGCCGAATAATCACGATAAACAACAATCTGTTTGTCCGAGTCATCAACAAAACTCGTACCCGCACCAGAAGCTGGGTCCTGAGTTTGTTTAGGCTCACCACCAGCACCAGTCTCATCATCATCAGAATCTTCCTCATCATTCTTGATCTTCTTTAGAGCATCATCTTTGCAGGTCAATTGTAAGATCAGATCCTCTTGTTCTTTAAGTTTCACCCCCTGAGACTCAACAATCTCACGTAGGGCCTTGGTTTCTTTTTGACAGAAAGAAACATAACTGATTAGTTTCTTCTGATTTTCCATTAAGCGTTCTTGATTCAACCGATCAGCAGACATCTGGTTCTCATACAGATGCAAAAGATTTAAAAGCATGTCTGTCTGACGATTTGGTGGCAAAGCATACAAGGATGGATGAATTGGTTGGATTGGTCCCTGAGGCCTTGTAATTCTCATGAATGAGATATCACTAGGAAGAGGAGGCCTCATAGATGTTGTTGGAGGAGCTGTAGCCACTGTAGCAGTCGGCAAAGGTATTTCAGTTAACGCTGATTGAGGAATCATACCCAACTGCTCATGTGAAACCATCGTCGTCGTGAAAGTCATCGCTGGAGTGCTAGTTGTAATTGGCACTACCAGGCGTTGAGGTGTTGTTTGACGAGGCTAAGGCACACCAATGATTACACCAGCCCCAGCAGATACACGTCTCTTCTTTGATGGCTCACCAGTTGCCACTTCCTTGCCTTTTCTTTTTTTTTCTCGTTGAGCTGCAATAGTGGCAGCTAATGCAGCTTCAACTGCAGCATGTTGCTCTCTCAGAGCTGCATCACCATTACCACCATTTCCACCTTCATTACCACCATCATTTCCATCATCGCCATCATCACCATCGTTCCCACCTTCTCCTTCCTCACTCTCGGAATCTGAATCATCATGAATCCAGCGATCCTCGAAAGGACATACATAATTAGGATTAACGATATGACCAATCAATCGTTTATCCGCTGGCCTCCCCTTCCTATAAATCAACATTCTATGAACGGTATCAGCTTTCATGTGTTCCAAAGGAAGCAAATCATTCACCTGAGTTTGATCAATAGCTAAGTTGGGAATTAAGTCTTGAATGATCAGCTATAGGAAGCGAGGATACATTAAAAATTTCTTCTTTTGAAGTGTTTGATGAACTTGTTCTTTCATATGGTCATAAACTAGCTCAGAGTAGTTAAAAGGCTTGTTGAGAATAAGAGCAGCGAAAGTTGACTGTATACTACTTCTGCATTGATCGAAACCACCACGACGACCACTCATACAATGAATTAAGACCTGGAGAAGATATTTGTATGGTGGACATAAGCCATTGTTGTTCAGCATAGAGTCATCAATATTCCCACCATATCTCAGATTAGTAAACAAACCCTTGATCAACTGCTTGTCAAATTCACTCAGGTTGTTATCATTGTCTCCAAATTGAAGCACACGGCGAATCACTCCCACATTAATAGTAATAACAGTTTGATTAATCGTAGCTCGAATGTGATTCTCCACCTCAACAACCTCAGTAGTATCCCAAAACTTCCTAATAATACTCAGATACACTTTAGGTCGAGCAGTGATTGCATAACGTATCACCGAACGTCTTAAGAAAGTTAACATGTCTCCTAACACATCAACGTCAGCAATATCTTGATCAATATAAGCACAGATATTGTATTTTGGATCATAAGGTAATAACACAACATCTTCCTGCTGTTCTTGAGGTGGTTCCTCTTGTGGTGGTTGTTCTTGTTGCCCTTGATCAGCAACTGGTGGATCTTGATTCACTTGATCAGCCATTCTACTGAATAAATATAAACCAAGATAAGTAATATGAAGATATAATATACATATATATATCTATACATTTATAAATGGTGTATTTAATTTCATATGATATGTGTAATTAATGTAGTTACGCGTTTAGATGGTTGGAGTAATTTATTTTCTATAAAATGTAATCTTAAAATTTAATTAAATAATTAAAAAGAAATGTCATGCGTGTGATTATCACTCTGATTCGTTACAATCTAGTAACGATTCAAGTGATTCACTATAAAGTAAATACATTAACGAATTAGCTGTAGCGAATTAACTATAAATATTAGCGAACTAAAGTCTAGTTCGTTACACGTTTGACGAATCCGTATGCTGATTCGTTGAGAAAGTGATTCGCTGAGCTAGTTCGTGTATTCCCTTAACGAATTGGACACGTGGCAGTTTCAATTCGCTAAAGTTAACGAATGGTCAAGAATTTGGACTTGATCTTTGACCATTTTGGTCAAAATAAATAAGAACATCGACGGTCAACTGAGCCAAACCAGATTCAATTCGCTCATGCCTATCGTTGAGTAATCAAAACCACAGGGTTAGCCAACTCAGAATCACAATATGAAGCATCTGGTGTTATGATTGAGACTTAACACCGTGCCAAAACATAAAATTACTCGGTAAGCTAAACAGACGCTAAAACTCCAAACAGATTAACGTTCAATCAACCTAGCAAACGATAATCAATCGTTGATTAACGTCTACCCAAGCTCTCGGAATCACATTCCGGTGACATTGAATCATAAAGAAGCTGTATTAACATAGTATATCATACACAAATTAGGGTTTAGAACTCGGAAAACCCTTTGAAAACAAAAGTCCATAATTAGTGTATTAAAACACCATCATTTTTGACAAAAATCACATAGATATGATCGGTTATACCTTAGTAACACAATGATACTCGTGAAAGATCAAAATTTGAAGGTCGAAATTCAGAGAAAAAATTGAACAGGGTGACTTTAGTGTGAAGAAAGATGATAAACAGTGAATGACTGTTCGTGTTTCTTGTCCTATATAGTCTAGCACGCCACCCAAGGTACCCTTTGTACGAATCAAGAGATTCGTATAAACTTTAAATTAACGAATTAGACCATTCGCTATTCCAATTCGCTACTACAGAAAAGCGAACAAGACATGATTTGTGTTATGGTTCGTTAAATATGTATAACGAAGGAGAGGTGATTCGTTACAGAGAGCGGAAGCGAATTAGGTGAGCGAACTAGAAATTAGTTCGCTATTGAATCACCTAGTTCGTTATCCATACTTAACGAAATAACTTTTAACGAATTAAAAATGTTTATTTAATTTTAACCTAAATAAATAAATGAATTAAATAATACCCAATAAATAAATAAATAAACATTTTAACTTAAATCCATTACCAAGGACCATTTTATCCCGATAATTGAATACTTTAAAAGCGTTTCATTTTTTCGAAACATAACTTAAATTATTAAATAATGTGAAAAGAAAGAAAGATAGAATATTTTTGGTGTTATGTAAAAAATTTTAAAGAATGTATGTACAAAGTAGGATCCGAACATTAAAAATGAACAATCTTTTTGTGTTTTTCTATGATTTATTAAAAACTGTACATATTTTTTTTTGTTGAGTTTGAGCAGAGAATCATATTGACCATAGTGCCCTTCCATCACAGTTTTATATTTCAGCGATATTATGACTGGCGTTAAGTCGGTCATTGGTATTGTTGTCCACTTAAATCTAATAACAAACTTTCAAGTGTTTTTGTGATATGATTAATTGGTTCAATTATAGCACATAATATCAGAAACTATCAGCCTCTAATCTCGGTTCAAGCTTAATTTGATTTTTGCCATATCACCCCAACTTGACTTAAACCATTATATTGTTGATCAAAATTAATTTTAAAGAAATTTATGAGCAATGCATTGATTTTCTGTTACTGTGAGTGAATATGCACGAGTACATCTGTCGGCTTACATACATTATATCCCATAGGGTCCGTTTCTTAATGGTATTAAGACGCGCGCAAGGGAGGAACCATGTATGACTAACAGCGGATTTTGATCAAGTCATTAATTTGGATTTGTACGAGGTACAGCAGTGATCAAGTTTAATGACTTTGGGTTTGCTCTAAAAGCAAGTGAAATATTTATGCATATGAATACCCAGATGATTAAGCCGCATAAAGACTCACAGTGTCCAGAACCTCAAAGCTTGTTATTTGCTTTATTTTATTTTTGGTTGATCAAACAAGTATAAGGCTTAAGTATGACAGATTATTACATTTCTGCCATCCTCACCGAGACTTTTTCTAGAGACTAACACCCCTTTCAATTTGGCGTTCCTTTATGTTTATATCACATACTTTACTCTACTTGGTTGTTTTAAGACCTACCAATGCACCAATGCAATTAAGCACGCAGTCTTTTAAGCATACTTTTTGCTGGACTTGGGGTCAAGATAATCAATGTACTATCATTTTCTCTTTTTGCTTCAAAAACTCAAAATTTTGAGGAGCATAAAAATAAAATAAAGATAAATTTAATCGCCCCAGTTAACTTAAGTCTATAAATAAATGGCTGTTCTATCAATTCAACAAGTGAATAATAGGACCAAGACATGCAAGCATGCTTTACAAACTTAAATAACCGACATAATTTTCAGCGAGAAAATAATCTAAAAATCGCATAACGAACGCCCCAACTATTTTCCATTATCAGGTAAATGGCTAACTTGATCATTTACAAGTAGATGTCAGGACCAAACATATACACGTACATGCCCGTCAAATGTAAATAATTGACATAATTTTCAGCAAACGCATGCAAAAATCTTTTTGGTTTTTCTCTATACATTCTTTAAAAACACAATATTTTTGTCTTTTTCAGTTTTCTTATAAACAAAATAAACTTCACATTCTTTTTGAATTTTCGGATTTTTCTGTAAAAACTGAAAAATACATTCTTTTTGGATTTTCAAATTTTAAAATGTTTTTGGTTTTTCAAAATATTTTAAAGGAAAAACATTAAGAAAAAGGAATTACAATATTTTTTTATTTTTCTGAATTTTCTAATGTTTTTGGATTAAGAATATTTTTTAATGTTTTTGGGTTTTATCTAAACAAACGAAAAACACGATCTTTTTGATTTTTCTAGATTTTCACCCCCTAAAACCAAAATAAATTTAAAAAAAATGACATAAAATAAAGATAGTCATCCTTGTTTAATGATATCAGCGAGGGTCTTCAATCCGTTTAAACTAAGCAAAAATTTAAAACGCGTTTTGTCAAAAGCTTTGGTAAATAGATCGGCTTTCTGAAGTCAGTATGTACTTTCTCAAGGTCAATCAACTTCTTCTCAAAGCAATCCTGTATAAAGTGATATCGAATTTCGATATGTTTTGTTTTCGAATGTTGTACGGGATTCTTTGTGATAGAAATTGCAGCAGAATTATCAATCAAAATAGGAGTAGTAAGAAACTTCAAACCGTAGTCGCGGAGATATTGTTGTATCCACAAAACCTGGGAACAGCAACTCGAGGCTGCAACATACTCAGCTTCGGCGGTTGAAGTGGAGACCGTTGTCTGCTTCTTACACTGCAAGGAAACAAGTTGGTTTCCTAAAAATTGACATCCTGCAGTCGTTGATTTGAAGTTGATCTTGCAACCTCCATAGTCCGAGTTTGAATAAGCAATAAGATCAAAAGTATCATCCTTGGGGTACCACAACCCGATGTCTGGATTTCCCCTCAAATACTTAAGAATTCTCTTGACCGCAGCTAGGTGAGTCACTCGTGGACTTGCTTGATACCTAGCACAAAGACAAACAGCAAACATAATATCAGGGCGAGAAGCCGTTAGATACATTAAAGAACCGATCATGGCACGATAGAGGGTAGGATCAACGGTATCCTCCAATTCATCCGGTGATAAATTGTGACCCGCGGGAAGAGGAGTAGAAGGGATTTTTCCGGCAAATATCTTGAATCGGCTCAAGACGTCGTTCACATACTTAGTCTGGTGAATAAAAATTCCGTTAGCAGACTGGTGAACCTGCAACCCTAAAAAGAAATTCATCTCTCCCATCGAACTCATCTCGAACTTTGTTTGCATGGACATCTTGAACTCCTTACACAATGTGTCGTTTGTTGACCCGAAGATAATGTCGTCGACATAAATCTGAACTAGGAGAAGATCGTCACCAACAGTTTTATGAAATAAAGTGCAGTCGACAGTCCCTCGTTTGAAGCCGTTATCAGTCAGATGGTCGGCAAGCGTGCCATACCAAGCTCTCGGGGCTTGATGTAGACCATACAGGGCCTTGTTTAATCGGTAAACTCGGTCCGGATAATCAGGATCTTCAAAACCAGGAGGCTGTAAAGCAAACACTTCCTCGTGTATTCACCATTGAGAAAAGCACTTTTAACATCCATTTGATAGAATTTGATATTCTTATAAGCCGCATATGCCAGGAAGATTCGAATCGACCCTAATCTTGCAACTGGAGCATATACCTCTGTGTAATCAATACCCTCTTGCTGATGAAAACCTTGCACCACTAGACGTGCCTTGTTTCTGACAATCACCCCTCTATCGTCTTTCTTACACTTAAATACCCACTTAGTCAGAATCGCTTTCTTGACTCTAGCAGGCTTGTCTATTAAATCCCAAACACCCAAACGTGCAAATTGCTGTAATTCTTCTTGCATAGCTTCTACCCAAGAAGGATCTTCAAGTGCCTTACGAGCCGTCGTTGGCTCAACTTGAGATAGAAAGCAAATGAATTTAGCAAGATTTACAATTCCCGGTGAATGTAAATTGGTATAAGCACACAATACGTTATTATCGCTTGACGAAGCAACTTGATGACGTGTTCGAACACCCACATCAAGTTCTCCAATGATGTTTTCCTGTGGATGATATCCATGAATCCGAAGAGTGGGATTCTCAGGAACAACAACATTATCAAATAAGTTAGAGTAATGTTCACCAAGTTCAGGAGATGAAACATTATCACTGTCAAGTTCAATAAAATGATCTTCAGCTTGATCATCATCAGAAGAAGTGGAAACATTATCGATAGCAACTGGAGAAGCAACTTGAGGTTCCTCAGTTGGAGCATCAGGTTGAGCTTCAACATCATTAGAACTTGAAAATCTTGGAATTGCCAAATGATCTTCAAAGTATGCTCGAACCAGGTCTTCGTCTATGTGTTCAGTTGATGGAGCAAATGAATTAAATAATCTATCGTAGTCAAACATCCAATCTGGACCTTTCCCTTGAGGAGGAGTAGTGTACTTTTGACAGTCCACATGGTACCACTCTTCAACACAACCAGATGTAAAGTTAAAAACCCTTTTCTTTGGAGATGCATATCCCAAGAAATAACCTTCGATAGCTTTTTCTTCAAATTTACCCGCATCCTTCTTCAACATCTTACATGGACACCCAAAAGGTTCCAGGTACATTAAATTAGGTTTTCGATTATTCAATAACTCATAACTGGTCTTTTTGAGTCTTTTAACGGTTAGAACCCGATTTAGAGTATAACAAGCTGTATTCACTGCCTCATTCCAGAATTGGACGGGAAGCTTAGAATCAGCGAGCATTGTACGTGCAGCTTCAATCAAGGTTCGATTCTTTCGTTCAGCAACACCATTTTGTTGAGGTACATAAGGTGCACTGTATTCCCGATAAATTCCTTTTTGAACACAAAAGAAATCCAATACAGTGTTTTTGAATTCAGTATCATTATCATTACGGATTCTCCTCACATTTTGTTTGTAAAGTGATTCAATCTTGGTGATAAGGTTTTGTACCAAAACAGGTGTTTGATCTTTTGAACTGATAAATAACACCCATGAGTATCTTGAATAATCATCAGTCACCACAAGACAGTACCAATCCCCAGAAATACTCGCACGATTCACAGGACCAAATAAATCCATATGAAGTCGTTCAAGAGGAGTATTAATGGAATTCAATAATTTAGAAGGATGTGTCTTCTTCTTCTGCTTGCCCTTTTTGCATGCAACACAGTGATCGGATAATTTAAAATTCTTTAAACGAGACAACTTCCACTAAATCATTAGCCATCAAATAATTCATCTTTCTAACATGTATGTGACCCATTCTGCGATGCCATAGAATCGAGTCTTTCTCGGTTGCTTTCGAGACAAAACATGTTTCGATCGATGTGGATATCTTAGAGCTCATGTTTAAGACATAAATATCATTCGATCGTGGTGATCGCATGACAACCATGTCCTCGGGAATAACATAACCCGGTTTCAAGATAAGACATTTTTTGTCAGTAAATATCGTTGTGTACTTTTTATCAAAAATCTGCGATACACTTAATAAGTTATGATCCACTTTATCACAATAATTTACTTTCTCAAACGTAATATTACCATTTGAACTTCACCCTCTTGTGTGATCATGCCCCCAGAATTCCCAGCAAAAGCCACATAACCCCCTTGAATAGTTCTCGCGTTGGTTAATAGTTTGAGATTCCCAGTGATATGACGAGAACATCCACTATCCATTATCTAGTTTTCACCAGACACAGTCTTGGATGTACCCTACACACAAAATAAAGATGATTAGTTCAAAATGGCAGCCCAGGCCTCAGTCTTGGGCACCTTTTGGTTTTCTCTTTGATCATTAACTTTAACAGAATTCAACTGTTGTTCAGCCACTTGTGAATAAGTTACCGGCTTTCTAGACTTTCATCTTAAGTAAGCTGCTTGAACAACATTTGAATTCTCATTCTTGCATAATGGTGCAGTTGGAATAAACTTGGGTTTCACGTGACCATGAGTCTCATTAACATGAATCACCTTTCGAGGATTCACATTAGAGAACATAATATGAGTGTCATCAGCATGCGACACAGGTCGTTTCATAATCTCTTTTACCAAAGGAACCGGATTAGAATGGTCCTTGATAAAAGGATGAAGATTCTGATGATTCTTCTGACTACAGTTCCTCACTACATGACCATGTTGACCGCAAAGAAAACAGCTTCGCATGTCTACACGATGATGTTGAGAGGTATTTGGAACAAATGACGCAGAAGTTTGATGATGACTCACATTTTTGGTCATGCTCTTAGCAAACTCATCAGATAATTCAGACTTCTTTTTTAAGTAGAAATCTAAATTAGAACAGTTCGAGAAACTTTTCAACGTATCTGTCCCAGTTGACTTCACAAATTGAATTTTATTAGCATGTTTTAAAACTTGCTTTGCTTTAATCAATGGGTCAGATGGAACTGATGTTTTCACTTGAGCATATCGACGTTCAAGATCTTGAATCTGTGACGTGTCATTGATAAAAAACACTCTCAATAAGTTCAGGTTTAATGATACTTATCGGAATATCTTTTTCTGTGAACATCGTGTCCATTACTTTTAACTTAAAAACTCTAACAGATGAAGGCTTAGAACTAGGAGGATTAACAAATCGCATTCATCAGAAATCTTTGGTTTATCTGACTTCTTTGCCTTTACTGGTTTAGTTTTCACTGGTTCTTCCTTTTTCATGTGGGACTTGAATGAACCATACACAGCTTCCTCAAATTCTTGAGGTTCGCAAAGAATATGATTAAAACTAGGGATATTTTTATTGTGTATTATCTCAGGTTCAAACACGTCCCCGATAATTACTTTGTCAACATTATCAACAAAGACTTTTTCACTTTGAACATGAGGTTTTTGAGGAGCAACTTGGGGCTTAACAGTTTCTCTTTTAACTGGTTTAGATTTTTCAGAAATCACAATTTCTTTTTCAATCAAATCCTCTTCTTTTCAAGAAAAAGGATTAATTTTGTAATCATTGTGAAACGGTGGCGGAAATTCAACAAAACCAATTCCTTTCTTTAATCCTTTTGTTTACCAGATACTTCAATAATTTCATTCAATAGAAAAGGAGAATTTCTAAACTTTCACAGTTTGTTCTTTAACTCAAGAACCTCATTCTCAAGCTCGGTTATCTTTGAACGATGTTTCAGAATTTCTTGAAACTTTTGGTCATTAATCGTCATTTTTACAGATAACTCAGCTTTGAGATCGTGGTTACTTGTCGACAATGCTTCAATCTTTTCTCGAGATCTCATTTGAGATTCAAGATATTGTCGATAAGTATCCTTCAGAGAAGCAATTTCTCTTACAAGATTATCATTTTGATTTTTCAAAGCTTCTAACTTAGGTTTGTTAGATTCACAATCAACACATGATACTTTAACAGATAAAGTAGCAGAAATAGAATGACTAACCTCATTGATCTTGGTCATGCAAGCAAATACTGTTGGAGGCTTGTCACAAGAGTCGTCAGAATTAGATCCAGAATCATTATCAGAAAACATCTCACTCCCACTTGCATCTTGACAATCTTTATGTATACCAAACATAGCCAAATTTGCTTGAGCATCATTACATAGTAACCGTTGTGACCAGTCATTTCCATCTGCTAACATTGCTTGTGTTGTAGAAGAAGATGGTTTCTTTTCAGCATCACTACCTCGTGGTGTAGAAGAATTTTGATGTTGACCACGAGAACCAGTGTATTCATTCTTTGGTTTGTCACACTCTTTTACAAAATGCCCAAATTCTTGACAATTATAGCATTTTACTTTCAACTTGTCAAAACCCAATTTCTTGTTTAAAGCCGGAAGATCTTTTCCAGTTCTTTGCATGAATCTTTTAACTTTACGAACGATCATAGCCATGTTCCACTTTAAATCCATGATTTCCAAATCATCTGGATCTATCTGATCATAGTCTTCATCAGTTAAATCACTTAGGGCAATCTTACTAGTTACCAAGTTTTCATATGAAGGCATGAAAGCTGTCAGAAAAGCAAAATTTTGCTCAGCTTCCTTCATATTAACACTAGGTGGTGAAGCAAATGGATTAGTAATAGTTGAACATCCAGAACCACCAGACAATCCAGAATTACCAGCAGAGTAGAAACAAACTTTTGGATCATTAAACATAGTTGATTCTTTTTCACTTGCAGCTTGGGTAAGAAAAGCATTTATTGGAGAGATCGTTGAACTAAGAGACATACTTCCACCATAGAAAGCTGGATCTTGATTTTCCTTGGAGGATTTTTGACACTTAAGATCATATTCTCTAGCTTCGATCTTTTGTAAAAATTCAAGTGTAGTCAAGTCTTCATTCAAGAATAGTCATTCTCTTTCAAAACCATTAGAAATGTCGAGTAAGAACTTGGAAGCACACTCTTAATAGTGTCAATTTTATCTGTTTCAGAAATTTCCAATTTCATCTTGTCCATTTAAGCAATTAAATGAATAAACCGTCTAATCATCTCTTCAACTGTTTCTCCCTTCAATAGATTAAAGTTTCGAAACTGAAACTTGAGCATCACTTTCTTACTCTCAGCTGTGTTCCCCATACTTCTCATATGAAGATGTTGGAATAGAGAAGCACATCTCTTTATGTTACCCACTTGATGAAAGATATTTTCAGGTAAAGCCATAGTAAGAGTGGAATAAGCTTTTGTCTCGATTTCTAAAGCTTTCTTCTCTTCTTGTGAATATTGAGAAACAGCTTTAGGAACAAACCCAATAGTATCATCACCAATCAATGGTTCCTTATAAACTTCATCGAGAAAATATGAGCAGTCAGGGTGAACAGACCCCAAATGAGCACGAAACCGAGGTTCCCACTTGGTAAAGTCACTAAACTTCATCAATCTTGGACATTTCGAATGTGAACCTATCTCGGTATCAAGTTGCAACATTTGTTGCATCAACATGTTTTGAGAAGCCAATGGGTACATACCAGCCATTTTTGACAAGTTTCAAAAACTTCAAGGGTAACGAATCAAATCTTAACAAATCAACCAATTAACGAACCAAATGTAACAAACTGTAAATAGTTGTAGCAAAGTGTGAACAGTAAATTAACGAATCAAATCTTAACGAAGCTAATATTGATCAGATAACGAATCAAGATTGAGTTTAACGAAGCAATCCAACGAATTAGAAAGTCAACGAATCAGAATTAAGTCAAAGCAACGAATTGACTAACGAATTGGCTAGCAAATTGCAAGGTCTAATGTTAACGAATCAGAAAGAGAATCAGTAACGAATCACTAAGGAAGACTTAACGAAATAGATAACGAACCACACTTGTAGCGAACCAGGTTGTTACAACGGTTTGTAACAAACTTTGATGCCTTTGCCACGTGGAAAAGTTTGTTATGACACAAATCCCAAAGTAGACACGTGTCACACGAATCAGTTAACTCAAATAACGAAGTAGTTAACACGAATCAACTACTGATGCGAACTGACTAGCGAATCACTTGTAATTTATAACGAATTGACAAACATAATGAACGAATCAAAGTGAACAGGATAGCGAATCAACATAGCGAATCATGTTCATCTTTGAATCTTCAAATCTTCAACAAAAATTTCCAGAAATCTGGAAATGATGAACACCAAAACCCAGAAAACCAGAAGTTTCAGATCCGTAATACACACTCAATTCTTAACCAAAATCCACAAATTACCTATCAAAACACTCGTAACACAATCGCGAATTCAATACACCAAACCTCGTAACCAATTATCTCCGATAATTAACTCAATAATCCCAAAACATCAACTCTGTTTCGGCCATAATCCAAATCAATAACGAATCACTCAAAACCAAATCAAACCTCAATTCCAATTCACAAAACCTTTCCAATAC
This sequence comes from Bidens hawaiensis, assembly GCF_021521415.1. Classification (NCBI taxonomy): domain Eukaryota; kingdom Viridiplantae; phylum Streptophyta; class Magnoliopsida; order Asterales; family Asteraceae; genus Bidens; species Bidens hawaiensis. Next base: position 127,348 of record NW_027497868.1, read on the forward strand.
TTTAACCAACTTAAATCCAATCCAAACCTACCATAATTCAATCCATTAACCTCTGAATTAAACCAATTTCACTAAAACAGAAAACTAACAAACTAATATTCCAAATTAACACCAATTCAAGTGTAATTGAGCCCCGAAAGCTTTGATACCACTTGTTGCAACCCGGTGTATCAATCCAATAACGATAACAATAACAAATCTCAAATCTGAATATACGATTAATACCTTAAGATAGATCTAGCTAATAATTACGTATGATTAAGTGTTATATGTATATATATGTATTATCAGTATATATTAGTAGTATAAGATTAATATGAAGATTGAGAGAGAGAGTAATTTGACAGCACTTCGTTAATTATCTCAAAACTTAATTTAAATGTGAACAGGGGTTCACTATAAATAGAAGATAGGTCAGGTTCGCTAACATTCCCTAGCGAACCAGACCTACTTCGTTACATACATAAATAAGAAAAATCTCTTAACAAATCATTCTCTGATTCGTTAACATCCCCTAACGAATCAGAGGGAATAACCTTAAGTCTTAGTTCGCTAACATCCCCTAGCGAACTAGACTTACATTAGAGAACTAGACAATAACTTAATAGTTTATTACATTAAACATAAACCAAATACATTAACGATAATTACAAAGACTCAAGACGCAAAACCGTGCACTAACACTTTCATTATCATATCCATAATTACATTCATTCATAAGATACATACATATCATTCATACATTATACATAATATTCATATTCATAATTATAACTTGACAGTACACACAATATCCGAAGATCGTTCATGTGCCATCAAGCAATCATCTATACTCTTCACATAATCAAATATAGCATACACATATCACTAAGGGTAAGTGTATTAACAAGTCACATCGAGTATGCACACAGCCCCGAAAACATAACAAGGAAGTGGGGCTAGAAACTCACCTGGATCCTGTTTCTTTCTCCGTTAATTGTGATTCCCTTCTTTAGCTGAGCTTTGCTAACTGTATATCAGTTACACGTGTTAATACTCTTTCTTTTGGTATTTCAACCGAAACGGTTAAGTCTGGGGTAATCTAATGATATAGTATTAGATTACTTTTTACTTGGTTTGTCTTATTTATTAAACCCTAAGGTATAAGGTTCTTCCCTTTATTTAATTATTATTGTTTTCTCATTCTTTGAATATTTAATTACTAACTCTAATGAGTTAGATTTTTCATTATTTTATCATTCTTTTCTTCGCATCATAATTATCATCCTAGGTTATTCTTTTGACGTGTAATAACGTGAGTACGTGTATGCGTGCATTTATATACCCATATCTAACACACTGGTACTTATATATACATATATAAGTATAATGTATTCGAGTCTTAACGTGATCGGGTCTTTATCATTGCTAATTACATTATAAGTAACCCAAGGTATTGTAAACGAGTTTGTCTATCTATGTTGTAATCGAGTTTATATGTTCTAAGTGTTTGAATGACGGTGTGATCGAGTGTAATAGGATTCGGGCTTGTAATCAGGCTTGGGCTAAATCTTGGGCCGTGTGTTGGTAATATAAAAAAAATAAGCCCAACCGCTCCTTATCTTTTAACCTTCAGACCATCCTTCTTCATTCTTACAGCCCACTCCAAGTGATCGAACCTTCCCCTCTCCCAGAATCGATGATGATGAAATTGATTGATTATATGAACAGATTCATGGTAATCGATTTTCGCCCTGTATGCGACTGCCCCCACTGCGTTCGGATCTTTCTGATGATTGACCATCCTTGTATTCGGGTCTTAGTTGTGATCGACGGCTCATGTATGCGATTATACCTGTTTGTAATCGATAGGGCATTGTATTCGAGTCCCATAAGTGGTCGATTTCAACGTAATTGAATCCAATTGTATGCGAACTATAATCAATACAATTGGGTATGCGATTTGGGTAGAGTAATCGATTTCTGAATGTGTAATCGAGTCTCATTTGTGTGCGATTTTGTATGTATCTATATTGTAAATGAACGAGTGTAAGCGGGATTGGGTTTTATTTCTATGCGACTAGGTGTAAGTGAATCTGCAATCAACTGTCCAATGTGATACACGGCCAATGTAAGCGATGATGATGGGATTGATAGTCTCAAAAAAGTGATCGATCCTATCATTGTAACCGAGTGGTGATCTACTCGTGTAACCGATTTGTATTATAAATTGTCTAGATTTGGGTCTAAGTTTGATGTAAGAGAGTGTATAAGTATTTGTATGCAAGTCTGGACGTTTATATTCTAAGTATTTTATGCGAATCATTGTATGCGAGTATGTATATTTTCTAAGTATTTGTATGCAAGTTATGTATATTGTATGTGAGTGTAATATGGCTAAGTATGTGTATGCGAGCTTTTGGGTTTTGGGATAACCAAGGGCTACGGGTTGGGTTGTTAAAACCATATTGTCGATCCGTTTTTACCCCTAACGCCTCGTGGTGGCTCGTATCCATTTCCCCAACCGTTCATGGCTTAAACTTAGCTCAAAAAAATCATATAGTTTGAACCTTTAAGTGTGAAACGTCCGAGACTAGATCTAGGGTTTCTTAAACGAGCCGTTCATAGTTACGAGTTCGTTAAGTTCCATTTTAACCTCAAGTTTTCAACTTTTATGTTTTGTTTATACCCTATCTACTCTCGTTTGAAGTTTCAAGGCCAAACGTTAATGAAAACGTAATATTTAAATATCAAGAACATACCTTTTTGTGTTCGTTTGTTGTCGTTTGGCTTAGTTATGGACTTCAAACCTTGGATCTATCTTGTATATGGATGATCTAATAATATTTAGCGTTTGATCTTGCATCTTCTTTCTTTCCCTTGGCCGTTTATTGCAAGGTGTATGTGTGTGTGTTCTTAATTGTGTGTAGAGATTATGGAGAATGGAAAGAAATGAGGATTTAGGGTGGTTTAAGATGATATTTATATCCCCTAAGGCCCATGGATCTAAAGCCCATTACCCTTTAATCCATCTTATTTAATCCCAATTAATGATCTTTTCTTTATTTAGTATTAATTAATTATTAACACATGATAACTAAACGCGTCTTTCTTTATTTATTATTAGAATATTTTAGGATGTTACAATAATCTCGAAAACAAATTAATTAACTTTTATAATACCGTAAGTTAGTCTTTAAATTTTTATTTTTAATAATAGTTCGTGAGTTTCGATTATTTCAATTTCTTTAAAGCACTTTATGTGTTTGCTTCTCTTTCTACTCCAATCTTAAAGGTTAGTTTCTCACCCCCCACCCCCACCCCCACCCCCACCTTTTAACGTTTTCACACATTATATCCTACCAATACAACTGTGTACTTATTCATTTACCAAACTATAATTCATATCATGGACTTGTGTGTCACTTGATTACTTGCTCAAACTTACTTGCACATGGTATCCTCAATAAGTATGATCATACGTCCCCATTTGCACTCATGACCATTTTCTCATGAGTGGCAAAGGGAGCCCTAATCCGAGTACGTGGTTGTTACTAACTGGAAAGGACCTTACTTTCTCAATTATCCAAGTGCGTTGGCTGTTAAAACTGAAGAGGACCTTACTTGCTCGATTGTTACGCATGTCTCATGGAATTGTATGATTTTATATATATTTATATATCAAAACTTGTGTAAACTCACCAACTATTTATTTAGTTGACATTTATTTTATATATATGTTTCACGTACAATCATTAGAGGATGAGACTGGAGAAGTCACTAGAACTTAGGTTATATTAATAAATGGACAAATTGTTTAATTGTTCTTATAATTTCCTTGTTTGTCTTGTTACAAACTTGAGTACTTGACATTTAAATTAATTCATATTAATATTGTTAATTAATGGTGTCAAATGTGTTTTGAGCAAATTGTACGTCACACTCAGACATTTCCGCTTAAGCCGAGATGTTACATCTTTTCACCACACCTTCTCGTATTTCTGTAGGTATTGGTGGTAGTCGGAAACGGTTTCGATCATCGTAAATGGTGTGGGTATATATATATATGTATATATATATATTGAGAGAGAGAGAGAGAGGCTTTAGAGGAAGAAGATGAAGTGGGTGATTGGGAGGTGGGTCCTACTAAAAATACTCACTTTAGTAAATAAGTTTAAAACTACGCTAATTGTAGGACATGGGTCACATTTTATTTAAAAATAAAATAAAATAAACACTAACGATACTCTCGTTAATAATGGAAAATATTCTAGTACGATATCGTTTACAAAACTAAACAAATACAACTTTTATATTCAAAATTGATATGATCCAAAGTCTTTAGCGGGTAGTTTAACAGGTCTTCATGTAGTATCTGTGTCTTCATCACATTTAGTCTTCGACTAAGAGCCTTGACTACAACAAAAAAGCAAACAAAATGTTGACGGTTGAGACTGAGGCACATGTTTAACACGCTTCCCTTAAAACAGATTCCACGCCTCTACTTAGACAACACGTGTGTTTCCCAGGGTACAACAACCGAAGCAGAATGTACTGCCGGGGAATGCTACGCACCCGAGGCTACACCAGATTCTTTAGTGTACTTTAACTTGATTATATAAGATGAAGTTTAGAGAGTTTTTAATCTCTAATATTTCTTGAAAAGAAATATACAAAGGCTTCTTATTGATGATTATTTTTGTTGTACTCAAGGCGCTTAGTCGAAGACTAAATGTGAGAAAGACGCAAAACAAGGATACTACGTGAAGACCTGTTAAACTACCCGCTAAAGACTTTGGATCATATTAATTTTGAATATAAAAGTTTATATTTGTTTATTTTTGTAAATGGTATCGCAATAGAATATTTCTCATTACTAACGAGAGTATCTTTAGCGTTTATTTTATTTTTTTTAAATAAAATGCGACCCATGTGTTATAATCTTAAAACAGATTTCGTGAGATTGTTGCTACAATCTTAGAACCTTATTTATAAGGATTTTGGGTTCACGAAATGGTTCAAAATAAAAATATTTTAGAGATTATAATCTTATAAATATATATATTTTTTGGGAAATTACGTGCGTGGTACAACTTGTTGTTTTTGGATTTTTAATGATCATTGGGCAATATTAAATCCTATACCGTGTTATAGAACGTAATATTTGATTCAAGCGTTTGGCATTCGAGACGATTTTTGTGATCGTTTGTATCCTAACTATAGTGTTAGAAACGATATTGGAAAACCATGGGGATTTTATTGGTTTTGTTTTAACTATTTTTGCAATCGGTTATGTCTAACAATTGTTTTATAAATAGTTTTTAGTAAACTATTCATTACTTGTAAACGTTAATCATCTAACGTGCGCGTTAGATTGAGTTTATCGGTTTGTGTAAACGTTTTGTTGGAAATGATTATTTTTATAAAATAATATGGTTAAAAAGTTTCTCTAAACACCTCGTTTCCACATGTTTAAATATCTTACATGCATGTAAGACACGAATTATTATATATATATATATATATATATATATATATATATGTTAGTATATGTGGTTGACACGTTTTATGTAAACGTCAATTTCTAACAGGCCATGTTAAAAAATAATGTGGGAGACGTCCATGTGTAATTATATATATATATTTGTGTGTGTGTGTGTGTGTGTGTGTGTGTGTGTGGTTGACACGTTTTATGTAAACGTCAATTTCTAACAAGCCATCTTAGAAAATAATGTGGGAGACGTCCATGTGTAATTCGGTGAAATAATGGATAAAAGCTTTTACGGGTGTGTCTATTCGTATTCCTCCAATTAAGTTACCTCTAATTCAAGTATTAACTCGATGTTAATGTAGCGACTTTTGGGCTATACACTAGAAAACCAACAGTTTAAAAGGTTTCGTGTCAACGTTTAAGTTTCATTTATGTGTAGTCTTTTCTCTAACGTGTGTGTTGGAAATGTTTAAGTTCTAACTTTTTTGTTAGAAATACTGACCGGAAGTGTTTTATATAAACATTTACTTTTTTAACGTATGCGTTAGAAATATTTAGAAATGGTTTCTTTTATATAATCTATCATTAAAAAACGTTATATGTAAACGTTCAAGTTTATAACGTGCTCGTTATAATATGTTTTTTTACTTGCATTCTAGAAACCATTTTAATACATGGGCATTAAACCTAAAGCGTATAAAACCATTTGATATTTTAGTTTTGATTTTTGATTATATAAACCCTTATTAATATTATTAATATAATATATTGCAAAACTAAACAAATGTTTTATAATGGTTTTTAAAACAATGTTTTTGCATATTTTAGATAATTCAAAACGGGTCGCTACTAATACTAAAAGTAGTACATGTTAAATAAAGATAACGTTTTCAAAGATACTTTACAGTGGAAAACAACTTCGTGTTGTGTGAACAAAATTGATTGTTCAAGTCTCGTTATTTATATGCTGTAATCGTAACAACTTGAGGTTGTTTTGAACATATTTAACAACTTGAAGTATAGTTTCAATACTAGAATGAGGATATGTGTGCATGGAGTTCTATTTGAGGGAATACCTCAATACATAACATAAAATTTTATCATTGAGATGATTTGGATTGGATGATGAAAGTGTTGAAGTTAATAACACTATTTGATGTGTAAATGTCGTATGGTTATCCATTGATCAAATTTTTTATTAAAAGGTGTTTTAAACATTAGTTGTAGTTTCGGTTGTATTATTATTTTGTGTGCAATATCTTCGGATAACACATGCAGTTTTACAACCAAATACAACAATATTTATTGTGGCGTGTAAAATTATTTTGTAGGATTTGATTTTAAGCGGAATTCTTTTTAAAAAAAAGAATAATTATAAATGGACAATGCAAAAAGAATTTTGCTTAAGAAACAACCTGCGAGTTGTTGCTTTGACTAAAGTCTAAGACGACACATCAAATGTATAACCACATCATGAGAAGGTCATGAAATAACGTGGTGAGTGTATTAAGATGAAATACTCAAGAATGTCATATTTATCTCCTTAGAAATTAGTAAATGTGAATTAATATATGCTGATGATGTATTTAACTCCTTGGAGATTCACTAAATGTGAATTGTTACATAATATAAGTTAATGAGATATTTATATCATTGGATATTTATCTCTGAAAATTTACCGAGTGTGAATCATAAGAGATCTATTACGTTATTATTGTAATTGAATTTAAGTGAATCTTAAAATATTTATAGTAATATGCTTACAATATCGATGAATATATAGATGCTTCTACTCCCATCCATTTTGTTTGAACCATATGAAAGTTTGTGTTTCATTTTGAGAGAGTATCTCAATAAGTAGTTTCAAGAGACGACAATGAAATATATAAATCACTTTATGTTAGTGTGAATTCCAAGAGTTTGAGCATCAATCTAGTTGACTTAATCTCAACATAATAGTGATTGTAGATGAGTAACATTAATCATGATGAATGCATTCATCAAATATGTTTCGGATTAAGATTTTCATTTACATGTCAATGGTAAAGATTTGAAGATCAAAGGCAAAAGAGTTATTTTCCTTAAATGAATGAAAAAGTTATATATGTTCTATATACAATAACTTGTGAGACTTCCCTGAATATTAAGGTTTGGGGATTGTGAATAAGTCTCATAATTTTGTTTAAACAAAGGGTTGAGTGTTTCAAAGTGATATTGTGATGGATGTGATGGATCAGAATGATGCATCTTCTATTCACACACTAAAGTATTGTAGTCTAAAGCATGCTAGACTAATACTTGTTAATTATGGTGCTTTACGAAGACAAATTAACACGGAAATTTAAAGCATCAACAACACGAGAATAAATTTGTGTATAGACAAATTTAAAGAAATTTTCATTCAATATAAGGTGACAATGTAACTTATGAGGATCTTGAGAAGACCTCAACTTTCTAGGGTTGCCTTAGAGGGTGATTTAGAATCCTTCTAAGTTTGTGATGTTTGATAACAAACTTTGGACAAGTGTTACTATATTAGTGAGCATTGATGAACCCATTGATACAAAGACGTGGTCTTATTCAAATCATGAGTGTCAAGTTTTCTTCATAAGTAAAGTTAAACAAACTATATGAAAATGCAAGAAATGTGGGGGGGGGGAGTCATTTAATAAACTACTATTTAAAAGTGTGTAAAAAGGCTAATTGATATGATTTATCAAACTTGTGTAGAAAGGAAGAACCTTTCTTTACTCCCATTATGTTATCCAATAGAACTTAAATGTGAAGGTGTCTTGCATTTGAACTTGGAAGGTTTAGCAAAGAGGATTATTGTAATCCAATCTAACATTTCAAACACACGACTTATTGGAGGACAAAAAGGTTGCAGTGCATAATGGAGATGTGTTTGCCTTAATGATAAGTGTATCATACAAGACAAATATTATAACCATATTCAGGTGGCCAATGAGGTTATAGTCTTAGAAAGTTGACAATCGGCAAAATTAACTTATAAGTAAAGAACACATCATGACAACTGATCTCCATTACGCAAGTTATCTGTAGTGACTAGACAAAATCAAAGATAATGTTATGGATCCAACAACCTAAGGGCTTAGTAGAGATCAAGTTGTGGAATGAGACTAAAGCCCATCAAAAAGGGTATATAAAGGCAAAACCTAACTTAGTTGACTGGAGATCCCAAGATCTATGTTTAAAAAGGACAACCTCATTATATATCTGGGGGTGGTCACTGTGGGGGCATAGCTTATGTATAAGCTGACACATAAGCTAATATTTATATCCTCCTAAATTATAAAGGGAGTCTAACTACTTCCTAGTCCATTCCTATAAGAATAGTGGCATGTTGTGAGTCTAAGCATAATATATGGATAATGATTTGTCTAAATCATTATAACCTTAATGCTTTTAAAGATTTGATGATAATCACCTATGTGAAAGAGAAGTGGGGTTGCTTCGAATGAAATTGTGGGTTAAGCAATTCCTAGAGCTTTCACAGAACCAGGCTGGTGTTCCAGGACCATAATGGACATGACAGTAAGGGGATGTGCTCGGCTAGGGAGAGTATTGTGTGAAGTTTATTGTTGTCTACACAAAGGGGGTTTGTTCAAGGACATTGCGTCTACTAACCGCTAGGAGACTGAGCATACTTCACAAAGGAAGGTTCAAAGCTAACACCTGCCTATCCTGCAGTACTTAACTGTTGAGGTTTCATTGGATATTTTATGTGTTTTGATCAATCTCAATTCATGTGTGTGATTGTTGGAAATTTATTATAAGATAAATGGATATTTTATTTATTATGTAATGAAATCATTAATAAAACTCTTAATATAGTGAATTAAAAATAAACTCATCCAATTCTCTTGTACAAATTTGCTTAAAGTGAATAAAAGAATTTTTTATTTTTTTTAAACAAAAATGATGATCATCAAGAAGAAGCTTCGTATATTTCTTTTCAAGAAATATAAGAGATTAAAACTTTCTAAACTTCATCTTTATATTATCAAGTTCAAGCACACTAAAGTATCTAGTGTAGCCTCGGGCGCGTAGCCTTCCCCGGCAGTACATACTGTTTCGGCTGTTGTGCCCTAGAGAACAGACGTGTTGTCTAAGTAAAGGCGTGAAATCTGTTTTAAGGGAAGCGTTTTAAACACGTGTCTCAGCATGAACCGCGAACATTTTGTTTGTTTTTTTATTGTAGTCAAGGCGCTTAGTCGAAGACTAAATGTGATGAAGACACAATACAAGGATACTACATGAAGATCTGTTAAACTACCCACTAAAGACTTTGGATCATATCAATTTTAATATAATAGTTTGTATTTGTTTAGTTTTGTAAACGGTATCGTACTATAATATTTCTCAATACTAACGAGAGTATCGTAAGCGTTTATTTTATTTATTTATTTTTTAAATAAAATGTGACCCATGTCCTACACTAATTTGATAAATAATTTTACGAACTACACTAGTTTAGTAAAAAAAACTAGTAAAAGTGTGCCAGTAAATTTAAATCTTATATATCGTCTCTTCGGTATCAAATTTTACTATACACATTAGATCAAGTCGGCGTTGGTGGTATTTTTTTTTTTTGCAGTGTTTTCCAAAGACATGATTATGTTGTCAACGTTAATAACTTAATAAAAAAACACTTACATAATTCTTAATATTCATTCATGGTAGTTAAATATGCAGGAAATTAATAATCTCTGTGCATATTTCAATAAAATATATTCTGGATTATGATTGTATAATATATATAGACAATATTTTCTGTTTATTGCTTATATAGGTACGTATTGGTTAAATAATCTTATTTATTATGTGTTTTATCCCATGTTATACACGGATTTCAACGCTAATATATATATATATATATGTATATTGAAAAATTAATAGAAAACTCTTTCTTAAAGATATAACTAAAGAACCAATAAAAATATATTATTAATATAATAAAATAATTTTTTTACTCTTTTATCATTCTTATATGTTACTATTCTTCTCCATAAAACAATATAAAAATAAATAAAACAAAAAAAAAATCGTAGTGCACATATGCAATTCATCGACTTCTTATCTTGCTTATGTGCACTAGCGTATTTTTATATATGCAATAGTGTTGATAGCATATATATATAACTGTTTTTATTGTATATATACAATAGCGTTATATCATATATATAATGCATATGTATATTAGTAGTGTATTACATATTTATATAACATTATAATAGATATACATTCATCTCCCCTGCTTCTCTCTCTTGTATAATAATACTTTACTCCTGTTCCCATTAATGCTCCGGCGACAAGTCTCTACAAACGAACGATATCAATTCTCTACCAGTGTTTCATCCTTCCATATCCCCTAGTTTGTTCATTAAACCCAATTAATTTTCAATTCAATTACGCTGCCTGTTGAACAAGTTTCATGCCGTTCAATTGGTAGTTACTATAGTTTAATCGTGTGTAATTGGAGGGAGACTTTCATCTCGCTTCAAGATGCAATATGTTCTTATCTACACAATAAATTTGTCTTTATGGAGTTTTATATGTTTGCTATGGGTAAAATCACAGACAAAGTTTCATTTTAGGTTAATTTCTCTTTATTTAGTGTTTCATAATCTAGATTTAGTTTTGACATATGATCATGGTAGTTTTTAGAAACAAAATTGGAAAGTTGGAATACATTAGATTTGACAATTTTGAATAATATACTGATGAAAGAGTGATGAAAGAGCCGTATTCAGGTTGTGTATGTATCTTTAACAGGCCAAGCAACATAAACAAGGAAAAAAAGGGTAACTAAAGTCAAATGGATTGAACGGGGTGAACTTTGTCCAAGTTATTTTTTAATGTATAACACCTCTAAAATCATTTTACTTAAAAAAATTATTCTTTTATATATATATATATATATATATATATATATATATATATATACAGAAGTCAATTTTTGTAAACATATGTTTGATATTATCTACAAAATCAAGTTATTATCGTTTGCGATTCTTTATGTTTTAGCCGCCATAATGTTGTTGTTTTTATGGTTTCGATCAAAAAAATCTCTTGCGGCGTAGATTTCATTGTTGCTATTTACATGTGAGTTTGATCTGTACTTTTGAAATTTCATAGAAGGGCTGTCTTATACACAGTTTTTTCAGAAGCTTAAAGATGATGTTCTGCCATCATAAGCTGAACGAAGGTATATTAAGGGCACTTCACTAAATATTCATTTCGCTTTTTACATGTAGGTTTTTGTTTTGTGAACCTTTTTTTGTTCACAGGTATCAAGAATACAAGTAAGAATATATATGAACTTATAAACAGGTTTTTTTATGCCCATAAAGGTGAAGATTGGATTTTTTTATGGCACACTTGTTTTAACTTTTGGTAATGGTAATGATAATTCACTCGAGTTTGTTTTTAGTGTGTTACAACCATTTTTTAAAATGGTTTAGATTATTTTTGCAACTAGGATGTTTTTGCATTTATGGTTGACACAACAATTATATTTTAAAGAATGAAGAAAAAGTGTTTTCAGGTCAATCAAACATGGTCCGGCTTATTTAACTCTCACAAAAAACACCAGTGTCAACTTGAACCTGTTTGAGCCATTACTCGACTCACTTCTTGCAAGGTTTGTAAATGAACACAAACCCCCAGTGTCAACTTGAACCCGTTTGACTCACTTCTTGCAAGGCAGATCTCAGGTGTAGTGATGATATATAGCCAAGCAATGGGCAATCAAGAGATGGGCTTTCAAGGTATTTTGTGGCATGAAAATGGATATTTAACATTTTAATAAAACTCACATACTAAAATTGTCTTACATCTTAAACTTTGCAGTTTATGAAAGATGTATATGACATGATGATTAAGTATTCTCCCCTTCCAATTTCAGGTACATCGGTTGTTGCACATGTAATTTGCATTTTTGTGTTATCATATTTTCATCTCTGTATAGAAAAATGTATAAAGCCTTTTGATTTTAATGAATTCAGTGCTTCAACATGTGTCTTTGATAATCCTAGAGTTGCACCATTGTTGTTCACCGCACCATGATCGCAAATCTGTTAGTATTTCTGTCTCTTGTTTTGGTTGCAAAATGGTGGTTTGAGAAACAAGTTTTAAATTTCATAAATGCTTAATGTTCCAATTTTATATATATGTTTCACGTACAATCATTAGAGGATGAGACTGGAGAAGTCACTAGAACTTAGGTTATATTAATAAATGGACAAATTGTTTAATTGTTCTTATAATTTCCTTGTTTGTCTTGTTACAAACTTGAGTACTTGACATTTAAATTAATTCATATTAATATTGTTAATTAATGGTGTCAAATGTGTTTTGAGCAAATTGTACGTCACACTCAGACATTTCCGCTTAAGCCGAGATGTTACATCTTTTCACCACACCTTCTCGTATTTCTGTAGGTATTGGTGGTAGTCGGAAACGGTTTCGATCATCGTAAATGGTGTGGGTATATATATATATGTATATATATATATTGAGAGAGAGAGAGAGAGGCTTTAGAGGAAGAAGATGAAGTGGGTGATTGGGAGGTGGGTCCTACTAAAAATACTCACTTTAGTAAATAAGTTTAAAACTACGCTAATTGTAGGACATGGGTCACATTTTATTTAAAAATAAAATAAAATAAACACTAACGATACTCTCGTTAGTAATGGAAAATATTCTAGTACGATATCGTTTACAAAACTAAACAAATACAACTTTTATATTCAAAATTGATATGATCCAAAGTCTTTAGCGGGTAGTTTAACAGGTCTTCATGTAGTATCTGTGTCTTCATCACATTTAGTCTTCGACTAAGAGCCTTGACTACAACAAAAAAGCAAACAAAATGTTGACGGTTGAGACTGAGGCACATGTTTAACACGCTTCCCTTAAAACAGATTCCACGCCTCTACTTAGACAACACGTGTGTTTCCCAGGGTACAACAACCGAAGCAGAATGTACTGCCGGGGAAGGCTACGCACCCGAGGCTACACCAGATTCTTTAGTGTACTTTAACTTGATTATATAAGATGAAGTTTAGAGAGTTTTTAATCTCTAATATTTCTTGAAAAGAAATATACAAAGGCTTCTTATTGATGATTATTTTTGTTGTACTCAAGGCGCTTAGTCGAAGACTAAATGTGAGAAAGACGCAAAACAAGGATACTACGTGAAGACCTGTTAAACTACCCGCTAAAGACTTTGGATCATATTAATTTTGAATATAAAAGTTTATATTTGTTTATTTTTGTAAATGGTATCGCAATAGAATATTTCTCATTACTAACGAGAGTATCTTTAGCGTTTATTTTATTTTTTTTAAATAAAATGCGACCCATGTGTTATAATCTTAAAACAGATTTCGTGAGATTGTTGCTACAATCTTAGAACCTTATTTATAAGGATTTTGGGTTCACGAAATGGTTCAAAATAAAAATATTTTAGAGATTATAATCTTATAAATATATATATTTTTTGGGAAATTACGTGCGTGGTACAACTTGTTGTTTTTGGATTTTTAATGATCATTGGGCAATATTAAATCCTATACCGTGTTATAGAACGTAATATTTGATTCAAGCGTTTGGCATTCGAGACGATTTTTGTGATCGTTTGTATCCTAACTATAGTGTTAGAAACGATATTGGAAAACCATGGGGATTTTATTGGTTTTGTTTTAACTATTTTTGCAATCGGTTATGTCTAACAATTGTTTTATAAATAGTTTTTAGTAAACTATTCATTACTTGTAAACGTTAATCATCTAACGTGCGCGTTAGATTGAGTTTATCGGTTTGTGTAAACGTTTTGTTGGAAATGATTATTTTTATAAAATAATATGGTTAAAAAGTTTCTCTAAACACCTCGTTTCCACATGTTTAAATATCTTACATGCATGTAAGACACGAATTATTATATATATATATATATATATATATATGTTAGTATATGTGGTTGACACGTTTTATGTAAACGTCAATTTCTAACAGGCCATGTTAAAAAATAATGTGGGAGACGTCCATGTGTAATTATATATATATATTTGTGTGTGTGTGTGTGTGTGTGGTTGACACGTTTTATGTAAACGTCAATTTCTAACAAGCCATCTTAGAAAATAATGTGGGAGACGTCCATGTGTAATTCGGTGAAATAATGGATAAAAGCTTTTACGGGTGTGTCTATTCGTATTCCTCCAATTAAGTTACCTCTAATTCAAGTATTAACTCGATGTTAATGTAGCGACTTTTGGGCTATACTGTGACACCCGGTAAATTCCCAATCCCTTAAACTAAGTAATCAACCTAATAATTAGGTGATTGTAAATATTAAGCGCGTGCATTTGTTATGTGCGCCCTGCGCGAGCGCGCCATGTTAGTCAGCGCGTGCATTTGTTATGTGCGCCCTGCGCGAGCGCGCCATGTTAGTCAGCGCGTGCATTTGTTATGTGCGCCCTGCGCGAGCGCACCATGTTAAGAACCAGCGTGAGCATATGTTATATGCGCCATGCGTGAAAGTTTTGGCTTTATGTTTTCATGTAACTTAAACGTTGTTGTCTATGGGTTGACCATCCCGCATAATGCTAAGGCGGGTGCATCCTAAATCGTTTATGCGCGTGCGGAAGGGAACTAACCTCCCCGCATGGCGGGAACATTGAGAGCTAGTTTGTCTGAAGCTCCAAGATGGAATTGACTTCAACATGACTGATCACTATGTTGAAATACCAAGACCACCTGGAGAATCTACAAATGAAACTCAATATCCCCAACTGCGAGAAGGTTACGCACCTACCCGCAGCAAAGAAATGTCCTACACGCAGAAAGCTATGCGCACAAAGTGATGCGCACAGAACACTTAGTCTATTCTCCAGACATAAGGAGATTACTCCCGCCCAAAAGGAAACAGTAGCGTGTTTCAGGGATTTTTCCACTTTTTACTGTACACTGACAAAAGTACCTGAAAAAGCACACTGTAACATGAAAAGTCAACTGTCAGCCACCCTATTCTCACCAACCCCAGACCTGCATGTCCTGTCCAAATCAAATCAAGATCTTTTGTTCACTCCTCCACTTTTAAGTAAACAATAAACAATAATAATTTCCATACTTTATCATCATTACCCCTAGATATGAAAAGATTTCAATCCCCTAAAGCAAGGGATTGTGTTCCCTTGAGTTTGCCTATAAATATGTAACCTAAGTTATCACTCAAAACACACTCCAAAGAACTGCAAACTTGCACTAATCATCTCCCGAGCATCCGTTATTTTCGATTCCGTTCCAGTTACTAGGTAAGCCGAGGTTATAACCTTGAGATCTACTTTCCAACCCTTATATTCTCCTATTTCTTGATCTTAATATATATACTTCTTGTTATTTAATCGTATTCTAGACCTTCGATTCCGGGGCCAACACCAAGAAAACCCGAATCTCGATTAATCCCTTAACAAGAACCTCAGGTGAGTCTCACAGCCCCTATTTTCACTGTTTTCACTATTTTTAAACTGTTTTCGGGGCGAGGGACACGTACTTAAATAATGTTTATCATGGTATACTTACAAGCTATGCAAGCGATTATGTGTTTAAGTTATGTTTCATGATGAGTAATGCAAACGGTTATCTAAGGTTTTCGATGTATGTGCGCTAGAACTCGAGTAAGTGATCACTTTACCATTGGAACTCTAAGGGTAGGGACTGCTGGTTTGATCCACCCACTCGTAGGGGTCGCACCTCTTTGCATGGACGAGTGCCTAGTATGGTCATGGGGCAGTACTATGGGATTGAACCCGCTCGTAGGGGTCGCGCCTCTTTGCATGGACGAGCGCCTTGTTTTCCGGCACAACGTCCGCGCGTAACCCGCGGGACGGAATTATTATTTTAGCTCGTAGTGGCAGCGCCACTTTGCATGGACGAGCACATGTTCCTGAAACGTTCGCGCGTAACCCGCGGGACGGTATTACTTATTTTAGCTCGTAGTGGCAGCGCCACTTTGCATAGACGAGCACAGTTCCCAGAAATGTTCGCGCGTAACCCGCGGAACGATTTTATCAGAATATGTTGATATAACTATGTTTTACCAAGCATGTGTTTTAATAATGCTACCAGAATTATGTTTCAGAATGAATTGTATCAAGATTATGATGCAATACGATTTATCAAGTTACAAAGACTTGTGAACTCACTCAGTTTATACTGATTCAAATGTTTTTACGTGTCTTTCAGGAGATAACTAGGTAGCGCATGGAGTCACACTTAGAGCACCTCACGCTGAACTTCTAAACTAGCTTTTTGGAAGATTTTAGTTCTATCCCTTCGATGCGCGTGGTTGTTCCCGCCGCGCATGGGGATATGGCGTGGAAATCTTCAACAATTTTTATACTTGGATGTTTTTATGTAATTTTTAAACAATGTAATGTAGTTGTATTAAACTTTTCATGCGCAATGAAAATCTTACTTTGAATGTTTGCAATGGCCCGTGCTTAAGTATCAATCCCCACTCGTGCGCGCCCGGCTGTTTCCGCCGCTCAGGGCCGGGTGTGACAGATTGGTATCAGAGCACTGGTTATAGCGAACTAGGAAAAGAAGTTTTAACCTAGACTATAACCGTTGGGGAATCGCATGAAATATTTTTCAAAGAATATTTTCAAAAGAAACTACACACACACTTAGGAACACGGGTCACACTGTCTAGTAAATAATGATAACATTATGTGCTCAGAGTACATGCGCTAAGTTTAATATATTTTCATTCTCTTTTAAAGCGAGAATGCCTCCAACTAAAGCCAAAGGAATTACCATGACACCCGAGGAACTCGCGGAAATAATCGCGCAGGCGATTGCGACACATGAGGCCAGCAAGGCCGAATCAAGTCAGGGTCGTCAGAATGAGACCCCAGAACCCGAATCAGGAGCCTTGGACAAAGGATGCTCCTATAAGACATTCATGGCCTGTAAGCCTTGGCCATTCAAGGGAACCGAAGGGGCCATTGGGCTCTACAACTGGATTGACAAGATGGAGACAGTTCTCTCCATTAGCGGATGTAGTGAGAACCAGAAGGTCCTTTACGCGACCTGCATGTTCCAAGAGGCAGCTTCGTCTTGGTGGAAGCTTCAAACGAAAACATTGGGGCGAGAAGTTGCTCTCCACAAGACCTGGGAGGAACTGAAGGAAATGATGATGAGAAAGTTCTGCTCTCGCGCAGAAATCCAGAGTCTACAACAGGAATTCTGGAACCACACCATGGTAGGAACGGATATCGACGCCTACAACAACCGGTTCAACGAACTTTGCCAGTTGGTGCCAGACATGGCAAACACGGAGGAAAAGAAGATCGAGAGGTATATTTTTGGGTTACCTCCTGTTGTTAGGGTTCCGCTCAACGCCGCAGCGCCTCCAACCTTTGATGAGGCGGTAGCGCGGGCCATCACCCTTACAAGGGATACGATCCGTGCGGGTATGTTGACTACGCGCGGAATCGAGCAGCGAACCTCTGATCCCAAGAGGAAATGGAACTCTCACCACCGAGGGTCCGACTCCAAGCAGCCACCGTTCAAGAAGCAGGAAAGCGCAAGGGTTTACGCGATTCAGGCCGCGGAGCCACCACGAAAAGGATACAGCGGGCCTCGCCCATGGTGCAACAAATGCAAGTATCACCACGAGGGTGAATGCGCAAGAATCGAATGTGCCAAATGTGGCAGACCAGGGCACAAGACGATGAATTGCCGTATCAGAGAAGCTGGAGCAAGCGACAACTGCTACGCATGCGGGAAGCCAGGGCATTTTAGTCAGGATTGCCCGCAAAAGGGGAACCAAGCTCGCGGGAGAGCTTTTGTGATCGGCGCAGGCGAAGCTAAAGAAGAGCCGAATGTGGTAACCGGTACGTTTTTGCTTAACGGACATTTTGCATCTGTCTTATTTGATACTGGCGCTGACCTAAGTTTTATATCCGCTGAGTTTAAAGACTCCCTAGGCCTAGCAACCAGTAGGCTAGACACGCCTTATACTATAGAACTAGCCAATGGTAGGCAGTTATGCGCAAACGAAAGAACTGAGCAATGTGTAATAGTCATGGGAGGTCACGGGTTCAATATTAACTTGTTGCCAATAGACTTGGGAAGTTTTGACATTGTGGTAGGTATGGATTGGTTAGTCGAGAACCGCGCGGAAGTTATTTGCCATGAGAAGCAGGTTCGGATCCCACTGTTGAACGGAGAAACCTTGGTAATTCAAGGGGAAAGAAGGGGAGTTGCGACGAAACTGATTTCGTGCCTAAAGGCGCGAAAGTGCCTAAGGAAAGGGTGCTACGCCTTCCTGGCGCATGTCGTAGAGAAGAAAGGAGATGAGCGAAGAATTGAAGACTTACCAGTAGTGCGCGAATTTCCAGAAGTTTTTCCTGAAGATTTGCCCGGATTACCGCCGCCGCGACAAGTCGAGTTTCGTATTGATTTAGTCCCAGGAGCTGCGCCAGTAGCTCGAGCGCCTTATCGACTAGCTCCATCTGAGATGCAAGAGCTATCCAATCAGTTACAGGAACTATTGGATAAGGGTTTCATACGCCCAAGCTTTTCACCTTGGGGAGCTCCAGTACTGTTTGTTAAGAAGAAGGATGGTTCGTTCAGAATGTGTATTGACTACAGGGAGCTGAACAAGCTGACAGTCAAGAATCGGTACCCCTTACCGAGGATTGACGACTTATTTGACCAGTTGCAGGGATCCAGTTATTATTCGAAGATAGATCTACGGTCAGGATACCACCAACTCAGGGTCCATGAGGAAGATGTGCCGAAAACAGCCTTCCGAACTAGATACGGCCATTATGAGTTCTTAGTAATGCCTTTCGGGCTAACTAATGCGCCGGCTGTGTTCATGGATCTGATGAACCGCGTGTGCAAACCATACTTGGACAAGTTTGTGATTGTGTTTATAGATGATATTCTGATTTACTCACGGACCAAGGCCGAGCATGAGCAACACCTGAGATTGATTTTGGAATTGTTGAGGAAAGAAAAGTTGTATGCGAAGTTTTCCAAGTGCGAGTTTTGGCTTAGAGAAGTTCACTTTCTCGGTCACGTTGTAAACGAGAAAGGAATTCACGTTGATCCTTTCAAAGTCAAGGCCATCGAAAACTGGGAAGCGCCAAAAACCCCAACTGAGGTGAGGCAATTCCTAGGACTAGCTGGCTACTATCGACGCTTCATTGAGAATTTCTCCAAAATAGCTCTACCTCTGACCGCGCTAACTCAGAAAGACAAGAAGTTTGTTTGGGGCGAAAATCAGGAAACAGCATTTCAAATGTTGAAACAGAAGTTATGTAGTGCGCCAATTTTGTCCTTGCCCGAGGGGATGGATGACATTGTTGTTTACTGCGACGCTTCACATCAGGGACTTGGATGTGTCCTTATGCAACGAGACAAAGTCATAGCGTATGCCTCACGCCAACTCAAGACCAATGAAAAGAACTACACAACGCATGATTTAGAACTTGGAGCGGTTGTCTTCGCGCTAAAGATTTGGCGCCATTACCTCTATGGTACAAAGTGTATAATCTTTACGGATCACAAGAGCCTTCAACATATATTTGATCAAAAGGATTTAAACATGAGGCAACGAAGATGGGTGGAGTTGTTGAACGATTATGATTGTGAAATTAAGTACCACCCTGGAAAGGCGAATGTGGTAGCAGACGCGCTAAGTAGGAAGGAGCGAATAAAAACGCTACGAGTCAAGGCTCTAAGGTTGACCATTCACGCAGATCTCTCTACCCGCATCCGAGACGCTCAGCAAGAAGCCTTGAAACCAGAGTTTGTTAAAAACGAATGCCTTGGGGGTATGGTTAAGAATTTAGAACTTAAAGAGAACGGAAATCTATATTTCGCTAACCGCATATGGGTCCCTCTCAAGGAAGGATTGCGCGAGCAGGTATTGAACGAAGCTCACAAGACGCGGTATTCCGTACATCCTGGCGCAGACAAGATGTACCAAGATGTTAAAACGCTGTATTGGTGGCCCAATCTTAAAGGCGCCATCGCGACGTATGTCAGTAAGTGCCTGACGTGTTCGAAGGTAAAGTCTGAATACCAGAAACCATCAGGGTTGCTTCAACAGCCAGAAATTCCCATGTGGAAGTGGGAACAAATCTCTATGGACTTCATCACCAAACTGCCAAGGACACCTGGGGGTTATGACACAATATGGGTTATTGTGGATCGGCTAACTAAGTCAGCGCACTTCCTGCCGATCAAGGAAACCGATAAGATGGAAAAGTTAGCCCGACTGTATATTCGAGAAGTAGTTTCAAAACATGGAGTCCCAGTGTCCATCATTTCTGATAGAGATAGTCGGTTCACATCAAGGTTTTGGAGATCGTTACAAGGGGCTTTAGGTACTCGTCTTGACATGAGTACGGCATATCATCCTCAAACGGATGGGCAAAGCGAGCGAACAATCCAGACATTGGAAGATATGCTACGCGCGGTGCGCAATCGATTTCGAAGGTAGCTGGGATACTCATCTCCCATTGGTTGAATTTTCTTACAACAACAGTTATCACACAAGCATTAGGGCTGCGCCGTTCGAAGCTTTGTATGGGCGCAAGTGTAGATCCCCACTGTGCTGGGCTGAAGTAGGTGACAAGCAAATGACTGGTCCAGAATTGATCCAAGAAACAACAGACAAGATTTTTCAGATAAGGGATCGCCTTAAGACAGCGCGCGACAGACAGAAGAGCTACGCAGATGTGCGAAGGAAACCATTGGAATTTCAAGTAGGGGATAAAGTACTTTTGAAAGTCTCCCCATGAAAAGGAGTCCCCCGTTTCGGCAAGCGAGGAAAGTTGAATCCGCGCTTCATTGGACCATTCGAGATCCTGGAAAGGATCGGTCCGGTTGCTTATAAACTCTGTTTACCCGCCGAACTCAGTGGAGTTCATGATACGTTTCATGTGTCCAACCTCAAAAAGTGCTTATCTGACGAAACGTTGATTTTGCCGATGGAAGAGATTCACATCGACAAACAGCTGCACTTCATAGAAGAACCTATAGCAGTAACCGATTGGAAAGAACAAAAGTTACGCAGGAGCAAAATCAAGTTAGTAAAGGTTCAATGGAACTCGAGGCGTGGGCCTGAATTCACTTGGGAAAGAGAAGACCAAATACGCAAGAAATACCCACACCTCTTTCAGAGCATGGCTTCTGCCAGCAACGTCTCCTAAATTTCGGGACGAAATTCGTTTAACGAGGGGAGAATGTGACACCCGGTAAATTCCCAATCCCTTAAACTAAGTAATCAACCTAATAATTAGGTGATTGTAAATATTAAGCGCGTGCATTTGTTATGTGCGCCCTGCGCGAGCGCGCCATGTTAGTCAGCGCGTGCATTTGTTATGTGCGCCCTGCGCGAGCGCGCCATGTTAGTCAGCGCGTGCATTTGTTATGTGCGCCCTGCGCGAGCGCACCATGTTAAGAACCAGCGTGAGCATATGTTATATGCGCCATGCGTGAAAGTTTTGGCTTTATGTTTTCATGTAACTTAAACGTTGTTGTCTATGGGTTGACCATCCCGCATAATGCTAAGGCGGGTGCATCCTAAATCGTTTATGCGCGTGCGGAAGGGAACTAACCTCCCCGCATGGCGGGAACATTGAGAGCTAGTTTGTCTGAAGCTCCAAGATGGAATTGACTTCAACATGACTGATCACTATGTTGAAATACCAAGACCACCTGGAGAATCTACAAATGAAACTCAATATCCCCAACTGCGAGAAGGTTACGCACCTACCCGCAGCAAAGAAATGTCCTACACGCAGAAAGCTATGCGCACAAAGTGATGCGCACAGAACACTTAGTCTATTCTCCAGACATAAGGAGATTACTCCCGCCCAAAAGGAAACAGTAGCGTGTTTCAGGGATTTTTCCACTTTTTACTGTACACTGACAAAAGTACCTGAAAAAGCACACTGTAACATGAAAAGTCAACTGTCAGCCACCCTATTCTCACCAACCCCAGACCTGCATGTCCTGTCCAAATCAAATCAAGATCTTTTGTTCACTCCTCCACTTTTAAGTAAACAATAAACAATAATAATTTCCATACTTTATCATCATTACCCCTAGATATGAAAAGATTTCAATCCCCTAAAGCAAGGGATTGTGTTCCCTTGAGTTTGCCTATAAATATGTAACCTAAGTTATCACTCAAAACACACTCCAAAGAACTGCAAACTTGCACTAATCATCTCCCGAGCATCCGTTATTTTCGATTCCGTTCCAGTTACTAGGTAAGCCGAGGTTATAACCTTGAGATCTACTTTCCAACCCTTATATTCTCCTATTTCTTGATCTTAATATATATACTTCTTGTTATTTAATCGTATTCTAGACCTTCGATTCCGGGGCCAACACCAAGAAAACCCGAATCTCGATTAATCCCTTAACAAGAACCTCAGGTGAGTCTCACAGCCCCTATTTTCACTGTTTTCACTATTTTTAAACTGTTTTCGGGGCGAGGGACACGTACTTAAATAATGTTTATCATGGTATACTTACAAGCTATGCAAGCGATTATGTGTTTAAGTTATGTTTCATGATGAGTAATGCAAACGGTTATCTAAGGTTTTCGATGTATGTGCGCTAGAACTCGAGTAAGTGATCACTTTACCATTGGAACTCTAAGGGTAGGGACTGCTGGTTTGATCCACCCACTCGTAGGGGTCGCACCTCTTTGCATGGACGAGTGCCTAGTATGGTCATGGGGCAGTACTATGGGATTGAACCCGCTCGTAGGGGTCGCGCCTCTTTGCATGGACGAGCGCCTTGTTTTCCGGCACAACGTCCGCGCGTAACCCGCGGGACGGAATTATTATTTTAGCTCGTAGTGGCAGCGCCACTTTGCATGGACGAGCACATGTTCCTGAAACGTTCGCGCGTAACCCGCGGGACGGTATTACTTATTTTAGCTCGTAGTGGCAGCGCCACTTTGCATAGACGAGCACAGTTCCCAGAAATGTTCGCGCGTAACCCGCGGAACGATTTTATCAGAATATGTTGATATAACTATGTTTTACCAAGCATGTGTTTTAATAATGCTACCAGAATTATGTTTCAGAATGAATTGTATCAAGATTATGATGCAATACGATTTATCAAGTTACAAAGACTTGTGAACTCACTCAGTTTATACTGATTCAAATGTTTTTACGTGTCTTTCAGGAGATAACTAGGTAGCGCATGGAGTCACACTTAGAGCACCTCACGCTGAACTTCTAAACTAGCTTTTTGGAAGATTTTAGTTCTATCCCTTCGATGCGCGTGGTTGTTCCCGCCGCGCATGGGGATATGGCGTGGAAATCTTCAACAATTTTTATACTTGGATGTTTTTATGTAATTTTTAAACAATGTAATGTAGTTGTATTAAACTTTTCATGCGCAATGAAAATCTTACTTTGAATGTTTGCAATGGCCCGTGCTTAAGTATCAATCCCCACTCGTGCGCGCCCGGCTGTTTCCGCCGCTCAGGGCCGGGTGTGACATATACACTAGAAAACCAACAGTTTAAAAGGTTTCGTGTCAACGTTTAAGTTTCATTTATGTGTAGTCTTTTCTCTAACGTGTGTGTTGGAAATGTTTAAGTTCTAACTTTTTTGTTAGAAATACTGACCGGAAGTGTTTTATATAAACATTTACTTTTTTAACGTATGCGTTAGAAATATTTAGAAATGGTTTCTTTTATATAATCTATCATTAAAAAACGTTATATGTAAACGTTCAAGTTTATAACGTGCTCGTTATAATTTGTTTTTTTACTTGCATTCTAGAAACCATTTTAATACATGGGCATTAAACCTAAAGCGTATAAAACCATTTGATATTTTAGTTTTGATTTTTGATTATATAAACCCTTATTAATATTATTAATATAATATATTGCAAAACTAAACAAATGTTTTATAATGGTTTTTAAAACAATGTTTTTGCATATTTTAGATAATTCAAAACGGGTCGCTACTAATACTAAAAGTAGTACATGTTAAATAAAGATAACGTTTTCAAAGATACTTTACAGTGGAAAACAACTTCGTGTTGTGTGAACAAAATTGATTGTTCAAGTCTCGTTATTTATATGTTGTAATCGTAACAACTTGAGGTTGTTTTGAACATATTTAACAACTTGAAGTATAGTTTCAATACTAGAATGAGGATATGTGTGCATGGAGTTCTATTTGAGGGAATACCTCAATACATAACATAAAATTTTATCATTGAGATGATTTGGATTGGATGATGAAAGTGTTGAAGTTAATAACACTATTTGATGTGTAAATGTCGTATGGTTATCCATTGATCAAATTTTTTATTAAAAGGTGTTTTAAACATTAGTTGTAGTTTCGGTTGTATTATTATTTTGTGTGCAATATCTTCGGATAACACATGCAGTTTTACAACCAAATACAACAATATTTATTGTGGCGTGTAAAATTATTTTGTAGGATTTGATTTTAAGCGGAATTCTTTTTAAAAAAAAAGAATAATTATAAATGGACAATGCAAAAAGAATTTTGCTTAAGAAACAACCTGCGAGTTGTTGCTTTGACTAAAGTCTAAGACGACACATCAAATGTATAACCACATCATGAGAAGGTCTTGAAATAACGTGGTGAGTGTATTAAGATGAAATACTCAAGAATGTCATATTTACCTCCTTAGAAATTAGTAAATGTGAATTAATATATGCTGATGATGTATTTAACTCCTTGGAGATTCACTAAATGTGAATTGTTACATAATATAAGTTAATGAGATATTTATATCATTGGATATTTATCTCTGAAAATTTACGTAGTGTGAATCATAAGAGATCTATTACGTTATTATGGTAATTGAATTTAAGTGAATCTTAAAATATTTATAGTAATATGCTTACAATATCGATGAATATATAGATGCTTCTACTCCCATCCATTTTGTTTGAACCATATGAAAGTTTGTGTTTCATTTTGAGAGAGTATCTCAATAAGTAGTTTCAAGAGACGACAATGAAATATATAAATCACTTTATGTTAGTGTGAATTCCAAGAGTTTGAGCATCAATCTAGTTGACTTAATCTCAACATAATAGTGATTGTAGATGAGTAACATTAATCATGATGAATGCATTCATCAAATATGTTTCGGATTAAGATTTTCATTTACATGTCAATGGTAAAGATTTGAAGATCAAAGGCAAAAGAGTTATTTTCCTTAAATGAATGAAAAAGTTATATATGTTCTATATACAATAACTTGTGAGACATCCCTGAATATTAAGGTTTGGGGATTGTGAATAAGTCTCATAATTTTGTTTTAAACAAAGGGTTGAGTGTTTCAAAGTGATATTGTGATGGATGTGATGGATCAGAATGATGCATCTTCTATTCACACACTAAAGTATTGTAGTCTAAAGCATGCTAGACTAATACTTGTTAATTATGGTGCTTTACGAAGACAAATTAACACGGGAAATTTAAAGCATCAACAACACAGAGAATAAATTTGTGTATAGACAAATTTAAAGAAATTTTCATTCAATATAAGGTGACAATGTAACTTATGAGGATCTTGAGAAGACCTCAACTTTCTAGGGTTTGCCTTAGAGGGTGATTTAGAATCCTTCTAAGTTTGTGATGTTTGATAACAAACTTTGGACAAGTGTTACTATATTAGTGAGCATTGATGAACCCATTGATACAAAGACGTGGTCTTATTCAAATCATGAGTGTCAAGTTTTCTTCATAAGTAAAGTTAAACAAACTATATGAAAATGCAAGAAATGTGGGGGGGGGGGGGAGTCATTTAATAAAACTACTCTTTAAAAGTGTGTAAAAAGGCTAATTGATATGATTTATCAAACTTGTGTAGAAAGGAAGAACCTTTCTTTACTCCCATTATGTTATCCAATAGAACTTAAATGTGAAGGTGTCTTGCATTTGAACTTGGAAGGTTTAGCAAAGAGGATTATTGTAATCCAATCTAACATTTCAAACACACGACTTATTGGAGGACAAAAAGGTTGCAGTGCATAATGGAGATGTGTTTGCCTTAATGATAAGTGTATCATACAAGACAAATATTATAACCATATTCAGGTGGCCAATGAGGTTATAGTCTTAGAAAGTTGACAATCGGCAAAATTAACTTATAAGTAAAGAACACATCATGACAACTGATCTCCATTACGCAAGTTATCTGTAGTGACTAGACAAAATCAAAGATAATGTTATGGATCCAACAACCTAAGGGCTTAGTAGAGATCAAGTTGTGGAATGAGACTAAAGCCCATCAAAAAGGGTATATAAAGGCAAAACCTAACTTAGTTGACTGGAGATCCCAAGATCTATGTTTAAAAAGGACAACATCATTATATATCTGGGGGTGGTCACTGTGGGGGCATAGCTTATGTATAAGCTGACACATAAGCTAATATTTATATCCTCCTAAATATAAAGGGAGTCTAACTACTTCCTAGTCCATTCCTATAAGAATAGTGGCATGTTGTGAGTCTAAGCATAATATATGGATAATGATTTGTCTAAATCATTATAACCTTAATGCTTTTAAAGATTTGATGATAATCACCTATGTGAAAGAGAAGTGGGGTTGCTTCGAATGAAATTGTGGGTTAAGCAATTCCTAGAGCTTTCACAGAACCAGGCTGGTGTTCCAGGACCATAATGGACATGACAGTAAGGGGGATGTGCTCGGCTAGGGAGAGTATTGTGTGAAGTTTATTGTTGTCTACACAAAGGGGGGTTTGTTCAAGGACATTGCGTCTACTAACCGCTAGGAGACTGAGCATACTTCACAAAGGAAGGTTTCAAAGCTAACACCTGCCTATCCTGCAGTACTTAACTGTTGAGGTTTCATTGGATATTTTTATGTGTTTTGATCAATCTCAATTCATGTGTGTGATTGTTGGAAATTTATTATAAGATAAATGGATATTTTATTTATTATGTAATGAAATCATTAATAAAACTCTTAATATAGTGAATTAAAAATAAACTCATCCAATTCTCTTGTATAAATTTGCTTAAAGTGAATAAAAGAATTTTTTATTTTTTTTTAAACAAAAATGATGATCATCAAGAAGAAGCCTTCGTAATATTTCTTTTCAAGAAATATAAGAGATTAAAATTTTCTAAACTTCATCTTTATATTATCAAGTTCAAGCCACACTAAAGTATCTAGTGTAGCCTCGGGCACGTAGCCTTCCCCGGCAAGTACATACTGTTTCGGCTGTTGTGCCCTAGAGAACAGACGTGTTGTCTAAGTAAAGGCGTGAAATCTGTTTTAAGGGAAGCGTTTTAAACACGTGTCTCAGCATGAACCGCGAACATTTTGTTTGTTTTTTTATTGTAGTCAAGGCGCTTAGTCGAAGACTAAATGTGATGAAGACACAATACAAGGATACTACATGAAGATCTGTTAAACTACCCACTAAAGACTTTGGGATCATATCAATTTTAATATAATAGTTTGTATTTGTTTAGTTTTGTAAACGGTATCGTACTATAATATTTCTCAATACTAACGAGAGTATCGTAAGCGTTTATTTTATTTATTTATTTTTTAAATAAAATGTGACCCATGTCCTACACTAATTTGATAAATAATTTTACGAACTACACTAGTTTAGTAAAAAAAACTAGTAAAAGTGTGCCAGTAAATTTAAATCTTATATATCGTCTCTTCGGTATCAAATTTTACTATACACATTAGATCAAGTCGGCGTTGGTGGTATTTTTTTTTTTTGCAGTGTTTTCCAAAGACATGATTATGTTGTCAACGTTAATAACTTAATAAAAAAACAACTTACATAATTCTTAATATTCATTCATGGTAGTTAAATATGCAGGAAATTAATAATCTCTGTGCATATTTCAATAAAAATATATTCTGGATTATGATTGTATAATATATATAGACAATATTTTCTGTTTTATTGCTTATATAGGTACGTATTGGTTAAATAATCTTATTTATTATGTGTTTTATCCCATGTTATACACGGATTTCAACGCTAATATATATATTATATATGTATATTGAAAAATTAATAGAAAACTCTTTCTTAAAGATATAACTAAAGAACCAATAAAAATATATTATTAATATAATAAAATAATTTTTTTTACTCTTTTATCATTCTTATATGTTACTATTCTTCTCCATAAAACAATATAAAAATAAATAAAACAAAAAAAAAAATCGTAGTGCACATATGCAATTCATCGACTTCTTATCTTGCTTATGTGCACTAGCGTATTTTTATATATGCAATAGTGTTGATAGCATATATATATAACTGTTTTTATTGTATATATACAATAGCGTTATATACATATATATAATGCATATGTATATTAGTAGTGTATTACATATTTATATAACATTATAATAGATATACATTCATCTCCCCTGCTTCTCTCTCTTGTATAATAATACTTTACTCCTGTTCCCATTAATGCTCCGGCGACAAGTCTCTACAAACGAACGATATCAATTCTCTACCAGTGTTTCATCCTTCCATATCCCCTAGTTTGTTTCATTAAACCCAATTAATTTTCAATTCAATTACGCTGCCTGTTGAACAAGTTTCATGCCGTTCAATTGGTAGTTACTATAGTTTAATCGTGTGTAATTGGAGGGAGACTTTCATCTCGCTTCAAGATGCAATATGTTCTTATCTACACAATAAATTTGTCTTTATGGAGTTTTATATGTTTGCTATGGGTAAAATCACAGACAAAGTTTCATTTTAGGTTAATTTCTCTTTATTTAGTGTTTCATAATCTAGATTTAGTTTTGACATATGATCATGGTAGTTTTTAGAAACAAAATTGGAAAGTTGGAATACATTAGATTTGACAATTTTGAATAATATACTGATGAAAGAGTGATGAAAGAGCCGTATTCAGGTTGTGTATGTATCTTTAACAGGCCAAGCAACATAAACAAGGAAAAAAAGGGTAACTAAAGTCAAATGGATTGAACGGGGTGAACTTTGTCCAAGTTATTTTTTAATGTATAACACCTCTAAAATCATTTTACTTAAAAAAATTATTCTTTTATATATATATATATATAACAGAAGTCAATTTTTGTAAACATATGTTTGATATTATCTACAAAATCAAGTTATTATCGTTTGCGATTCTTTATGTTTTAGCCGCCATAATGTTGTTGTTTTTATGGTTTCGATCAAAAAAATCTCTTGCGGCGTAGATTTCATTGTTGCTATTTACATGTGAGTTTGATCTGTACTTTTGAAATTTCATAGAAGGGCTGTCTTATACACAGTTTTTTCA